>NW_015971148.1:5487155-5645995 GCF_000961545.1 Sporothrix schenckii 1099-18
TTATTGAATCAAGTATTTTCATTCCTTTTTTTAACTTTTTTTGTTACTTTTAACTTCTTTTTCGACTTAAATCTCATCCGCACCTGATCCACACATTTCCACCTCGACCACCCAGTTGTTTCCATCTTAAACATCACACAATCACTCCCTACGCCAGGAAGCTGGCCAGGTAGTCCGTCTTGCCCAGGGGCACGCCTTTGGCGCGCAGAATGGCATAGGCGGTCTGCAGGTGGAAGTAGAAGTTGGGCAGGGCGTAGGTGACCACGTAGGCCTTGGCCGACGGGGTGCGCGTCGTCTTGCCCATCTGCAGCTCGACAGTGGTGTCGTCCTTGCCGGCGACGCTGGCCTCGCTGACGGCCTGCACCAGGTCCAGGGCGCGCTGGGTGACGGCAATCAGCTGGGGCAAGGTGGTCGTCTCGTCGGTCCAGCTCTCGACCTCGTTGCCGGTCAGGCGCCAGATGCACTTCTTCACGGTGTTGATGGAGTACTGGACCTGGGAGTTGAGGCCGTCCATGCCGTCGATGAGGGAGGCCGTGGCGTAGGCGTCGGCGTCCAGGCCCTGGGTCTTGGCATGCTCGGCGGCCTTTTCGAGGATATGCTTGAGAGTCGCCAGCCCACGGGCGAAGGTCGAGATGGACACGTCGTAGAGGGTGATGGGAGCCATTGTGGTGGGAGTTGGGACGTCGGGGGGTTTTTTTTTACTTAAAAAATGGGACGGAAGAGTAGAAGCGTAAGCGAGGCTAGTGTGGGATGACAAGGCTGAGGGAACGGGACGCTGGTGTGCGAATTGGACAATTAGAAGCTGACGGTGGTTTGCAGAAGGGAGGGGTGAGAAAGCTGTGGGATGGGTGATGGCGTCATCAGATGAGGTGATCCAAGGGGGAGAGGTCCGACGATATATATAGGTGGAAGTCCGCCAGCTTGCGCTGCTTTCCACGTTCAACTACAAAGTCGTGTTATTGCTCGACAAAGCTCCACGACACGACTCTCCGCCGAGGGACGGACTTTGCTCACCGGGCACGGCACAATCTGTGTCCCTGTTGAGCATTGCTAAGCAGATCGTCGATGCGGGCGTGCACAAGGTACCTCAGTGGGGATACAGCCTTGGTTGGTTGTCGGGGTCCTGCCGTGGCGGTACCTGGCCTACTGGACCTTCGTTTCATTTCCCAGGTCGCCTGGTACATGATGCATATTGTACTTTTTTGTCTCTTCGTCTAATTGGGCTGTCCGGCGTTGTTTACTAATCACTAACTAAAATGGGAAAGAACAGACGAGGAAAGAGCAAACTGATGTACAATGTGCCAGTGCACGTCGATGCAGAATGGGCAAGAATGAACAGTTTCAAGGTGACAATAAATTGACGGACGGAACGAATAGGAAGAAGACGGACAGGACACCGCCAGACAGACCGCCGGCAGATGGATCAACTTAAAAGTGTGTTGTGAGTCGATCAGCGTGCGGAGCGGGAGCTGAACATGCAAAGGCATTGGTGCGCCGCACTTGCACCAACGACGATAATACATCGTGCGACATGCATTATTAATACAGCCAGACACAGTCAAGGAGAATGCATGACCCGAGATGCCAATATGGCCAGCTTTCACTTGGCCCGTCCCACATATGTGGAGGGGGCGGGGGTTTTCTGCACGGCGACCAGCAGACGGCGTGTCATGTTAAATGGAGGACAAGTGAGGACGTAGGACATGTCTTTGAGGACTGGGCGCCATTCAGCAGCTGTTGGAGGCTGCTGTAGGGCAAGAAGGACACATCAAATCAAAGAATACAGGCAAAGACGCTGCCAAATAGCAAGTCTCCGAGGGCCAATGTGAACGCCGTGCAGTGTCCGTGGTTGTTGTGGCGTGGATGGCCATTGGCTGAAACACGCGCGGGAAACGAAACATGCGGGGTCAATTAAGGTGCTCACAGCAGTTTCAATGGACAGGGATCAGAAAAAGAAACAAAACGTTATGTTGCCGTGGCGCTGAAGTATTGGTCGTCTAGGTTTGTAAGCATTGAAGAGACGCGCAGAAGGGCAGAAGAGGCAGCAGAGGCGAGGTGGGGAGGAATGAAGTCGTGAAGGCGGAAAATGGAAATCGGAGCTGGGATGAGGCAGAAAGAAGGCTGGGAGTGCAAGTCTGGCAAGTTCGTATTAGAAACCGACGCCGTCGGGTCATCCGACAAAACAAAAGCCATCCGTGTTCAGTGAAAAGTGACTTTGGAGTCGAATCGATCACGCCGTCGTCGTTGCATTTGTGGTCTGTCCGTTGGGTAATTACGAGTAAGCTGTGAAGCCCGAGGCCCTGAAGTAATTTGGACGCGTTGACAGTGCATGTTGATGGTGGAGAGAACATTGGTGATAAGCCACGCTGTGGCAGTGCCTAGGGCGATGGACAGAACTGGTCAAAGCACCCAGGATTTAACGGACTTAGCGCATTTTGGGTGGCAGTTCAAGACCTCTCAGAAGCTCGATGCTGGCTGTTCAGACCGGAAAGGGAGCCTACATCCGTAACGCACTGTTCGAACTCGTGGGAGAGGAGAGAAGTACACCGAGTCGCCGTTCTGCTCCGGTTCTTGTGAGAATGCTCTTCTTCCTTGTTGTTTCAGCCGAAGGTATATCGGCCAGATATTCACAAAACCACAAATAAACTAAAATTGAATAAATAAAATAAACTAATAAATAAATCAAATAGATAAATCAAATAACGGTGTCAGAGGGTCCTAGGGATAGGGGTTCAATAGAGAGAGGATCACGAAGCAAGACAGCCAAAACGTAGGTAGTAGGATGTGCAAAATCTAATCCTTACCCCGCCTCATCGAGAGGAGAGGGCTCGGATGAGCTTATATTGTTATCTGTAGAAACACCGTAGATTCCCCGTTGAATCAACGCATGCCTAAGGCACCAACGCAGAAGGCGCCCTGGCCTTAGAGGCTGGCGGCCAGCTATAGAGGGGAGTGTATAGGCACTCTGCGATGCACCGTAGAATCTCTGGCGAATAATAAGTAAGTGGAAGGGGCCTGTAGGTGCCTGACAATTGGCCAGGGCCCTGGCGGCTGGCGGCGGCCATGCTGGCGGGCCGCGCCCAGCAGGCACGCTAGTAAGGCCTGGCTGACAGAAGCGGTGAAACCCCGTTGAATCCCCGTAGATTCAACGGTGTTTGGGCATGCCATGACAAACGGTTGTTTTTTTTTTTTTTTTTTTTTTTTTTTTGAATTGAAAACGCCAGACCTTTTGTCTTTTGCCGTATTTCCGAGTGCCTGAGAGCTCTTGTAAGGTGCTGTATGAATTAAGGTGCTGGAAGGTGCTGCAGAACTGCAGCCGAGCTAGGGCTACCAGGGGGCTCCTGCTAAAATGTGTGGAGATTCTGTCGTCAACGGTAAGAGCTAGGGAGCAAGTGAGCACCAGGGCTGACATTTCTCACAGCCTTTGCACCTCTCATTCAACTTCGATCGACATTTTTCCACTGCCAACGTCAGACCAAAGTCACAAAGCGCACGCGCTTGTCGATCCTGCACCGCGGATGGAAGGTTGGAGAGACGACGTCGTACAGCCAGTCTACGGGGCTGCACGGCTGTACGGCCTTTACAACATGGATCTTGAATCCGAATCTGGTTTTTCAGCTCAAGCGACGAATGAAATGTGAGACTCTAACCTGACTCGACATCTAGACTGTCACTGGTGAGCGTCAGCGTGAGTGTCAGCGTTAGCGTCAACCTCTCGGTTTCACGTGTGGTTGTCTGTCTCCGGTTTGTCTCGGAAAAACACAGATATAAATACAACGCCCGGACAGACACAACCAGCTGATCAACATTACCACGAAAGCTTCAAAAACCACGAAAACAAAACACATTGACAAACCACCAACAAACCAACACCACCCCGTCCCACCGCCACAATGTCCCTCATCGACGTCGACAAGATCGAAGTCACCGTGCTGGTCGACAACGAGCTCGACCCCATCACGCCCAGCCTGCACCCAGAGGTCCACTATGCCGGGCAGATGCGCGGACTCCAGTTGACGCCGATCCAAAAGGACGGCCACGCCCACGGTGACCGCGGCGACGCCGCCCTCGAGCTGCGCATGGACAGCATCTGTTGTGCCGCCCACGGCTTGTCGCTGCTGATCACGGCCACCAAGGGCGACACGCAGCACACGCTCTTGTTTGACGCCGGGCCGGAGGGCGCCGTGTGGGCGCGGAACGTGGCGCGCCTGCAGGCCGACGTGAGTGGCGTCGAGGTCGTCCACCTGTCGCACTGGCACCGGGACCACTCGGGCGGGCTCGAAACGGCTGTCAGTGCCATCATTGCGGCAAAGGCCGCCAAGGCCGCCAAGGCCGGCGAGCGCAGCCAGGACAACAAAGACGACAAGGTGGTGGTGGACGTCCACCCCGACCGCCCCGACTTCCGGGGCGTGCAGTTCCCCGGCCGGCCGCCCATTTCCTTGGAGGCGGATCCGACGTTTGCCGAGCTCGCGGCGGCGGGCGCGGTCGTGGACCAGCACGCCGAGGCGCATACGGTGGGGGACGGCTTCTTCTGGGTGTCGGGCGAGATCCCGCGCGAGACCAGCTACGAGGGCGGCATTCGCGGCGCGGTGCGCTACACGAATGCGACGGCGGAGTGGACGCCCGACCCCTTGATCAAGGACGAGCGGCTCGTGGCGTGCCGGCTCAAGGGCAAAGGGCTGGTCGTGTTTACGGGGTGCAGCCACGCAGGCGTGGTGAATGCTTGCCGGCATGCTGTTGCGAGCCTCCCGGCCAAGGACGAGGGCGCAAAGACCCTGCACGCCGTCGTGGGTGGCTTCCACATGGCGGACAACGACCCGACGAAAATGCAGGCGACGGTCGCCGACTTGAAGGCGCTGTCGCCCACCGTCATTCTGCCGGGCCACTGCACGGGCTGGCGGTTCAAGTACGACTACGAGCAGGCGGTGCCGGGTTCTCTGGTGCCGTGTTTTGTGGGAACAAAGTATGTATTGGATTCGGTGGCGCCGGCGCAAGCATAATTGCGGGCCGAACTGGAAAGGGCATGTGATGAGACGATGAGATGAGGAGAGGGCGAGGCGGCGAGACGACGAGACGACGAGACGAGACATAGACAAACGGTAGGCAGATGTCATACATTCTACGCTACTCAATACATTGTATACACATGCCTGTATACACATGTCTGCAGCTTTTGCCTCCCCCTACACAGTCAAGGTGTAGTTCACTGCATTTCCCGGCGTGCGCGGATAAAACTCAAATGTGAACACGGCCGGCTCTCGCGTGGCCACGACCGTCTTGAGTGCATCGGCCGTGATGATGACGTGCCCCTCGTCAAACTTCCAGTGGCTGTTGTAGGTGGCGCGCTGCTGCTGGAGCGGGCCCAGGTACTGCGTCCAGGTGTCGACGAGGCCCGTGCCGTTGAGCGACGTCAGGCGGACGGCAGCGACGAGCGGCAGCCCCTTGTAGGCCACGGGGATGGCGAGATCGTCGTCCGCGCTGGTGTTGAGGCTGGCGACGGACGTGGTGGAGGCCAGCACGGGCACGTCCCAGAGCACGAGCTGCAGCGGCATGGCGACGGCGCCGCCGGAAAAGACAATGGTGAGGTTGGCCCGGATGCCGGCTGGGGCGGTGGGAGCAAAGTGCTTGGCGAGGTACGACGCGCTCAAGAGAATGTGCGTGCTGTTGACCGCGTAGTCGTTTCCGGCCGCAAGAGCAGCGCTGCCGTCGCGGATGGCCGTCACGTTGTTGCCGTTGAACAGGTACGGCAGTGCCTGGTCGGTGATCGGCGCGCCCACGCGCTGGAACACGTACGCCGACGTCGCCTGTGTCGTGGCCGCCGCACCCGTGTCGTTTGTCGTCCCGGCTGGCAGGCTGTTGACCACGCCCGGCTTTGCGGTGGCCGCGCTGACAACCAGGTCGGCGCTCGTTGGGTCGCGCCACTGCTCCGCCGCGCGGTCCAGGTTGTCGATGCCGTTGTCCCAATACATGACGCTGATGTTGAGCGACCGTGCGGTGCGCACCAAGAAGTCCGTGTACCGCCACCGGGCACTGGCCTCGACGTTGGTCGGGCTTGCATCGAACTCGCCGAGCACGAGATGCAGATCGGTAAAGTTGTTGTGGATCGCCGTGAGGTCGGACACGACGGCCGCCTTGTCGTCCTCGGAGCCCCAGATCGTCTTGCCCCACGCCCCAAAGATGAAGGAGTCTGCGCGTTGTTAGCTACATATATTCTTTTTTTTTTTTTTTTTTTTTTACCCACTCGCTCCGCTCGTTCGCCGTCCTCCATCCTCCCTCGCTTTGTTCGTCCACGTCATGGGCTTACATGGACTGTAATAATGAAACTGAATCGTCCACGGGTTCGTCGTCGTGTTGGCCGGCCGCTCGAACCACAAGGACGACTTCTCCGCGTCCTCACCACCGCCCACCAGCGTCACCACCCGCTGCGGGTTGTGCCCGTCGGTCAAGGCCGCCAGAAACAGCTGATTCAAGTGGTTGAGCCGTTGGCCGTCCTCGGCCGTATTGGCCGGCGGCTCGTTGATGGGCTCCAGCGCGACCGACGACGGCGCACACGCCAGCGTCCGCGCAATCTGGCGCCACGCCGCCGCAAACTTCTCCGCAATCTCCGTCTGGTTCGCGCCCTCCTTGGTCACGTCCGCCCACCGCCACGAGTCGTGGTGCATGTTGGTCACCACATACAAGCCGGCGTCGGTGGCCATCTGCACCACCTCGGCGACGCGCGCCAGCCACGTGCTGTTGATCGTCCACGCCGGGCTGCCACTTACAAAGTGGTCCGCATACGTCACGGGGATGCGCACGCTGCGGAAGCCGGACGCTTTGACCGTGGCAAACACGTCCGGCGTCACCTTGGGATTGTTCCAGGAGCCTTCGTCGGGGACGGCGTCGAGCGTGTTGCCCAGGTTCCAGCCCGGGTTGAGGTTCTGGACAAACTCGGTGGCCGTGATGGGCACAAACGGCGCGGTGCAGTTGCCGGCGGTGAGCGAAGCTGAGGCCGACGGCAGCGAGAAGAGAGACACGGCCACGGCCACGGCTGGCGTGGCGACTTTCAGGAAGACCATGGTGGGCAGACGGTGGACACGTCACAGTGACTACGACAATGATCAGAAGACGATATGCCTGGATTGATGACCTTGACAGACATGGATGCGGCCCGCACTTGTACTCTCACGAACGCCGCGGCACGTTCACGACTTCGCGCATAGTGGGTGCAGCTGTTGGAATTACGAAATTGCGTTTTAACCTAGAACGTACTGTGGAAAACAACCACCCGTAGATGTGCGTCGATTGAGGTCCGGCCATATATTGCTTGCCATCTTTGGACGGACCGTGCACTCTGGCTGAATGGGAACAACGCCCACGCGGCGGTCTGTGGATGTGCTTTTGGGTACATTTTCGGTCAACCTGGAATATTTGTTGTTCATTTGCCTCGGCTCAACTTGCCTACTTCCTGACCCCATGCCACATACCTCTGTCCTTAATATCCATATATTAATTTTCTACTCCTAATTTCCACCAATCGACTTGTCATTCGCATCCGTTCATGGCAACTTGACTTTACCATTTCACACTCTCAGACACGACACAAACACATCCACCGTCCACCACAATGCCTCACAAAAAGTACGAGAAAAGTCTGACATGCGACCAATATCCAGGTCACCGTAACACAGCATTGTACTGGAGCAGGCCAGCCATCATTCCCGTAAATGTTATTCTGAGAGAAGATCTCACAAATGAGGAAAAGTACAAACCTACAAGAGCAATCCATTCTTTTGGTTATCCCTTCTTTTCTACTGATCTCGGCTGGTTCGACTGACTTCCGTGCTTGGTCAGCCTCCTGGTTGTCAATATTGAACGACAACGACGACAATGGCAGGGGAGGAAGAAATCCTCGGAAAAAGACCAGATCCAGCTCCCCGTCACGCACATCCCCAAGAGCCGCTTCTTTGGTGCTATCCAGTATGGCCTGCCATGCATCTGTATCTTCTTGAGCATCGCCATTTGCATGGACGACTTCTTTCCAAAAACTCGCCGATCGGCGACGCCGCACAACGGACCTATGATGATAGTCACCGGTACCTGCTGATGGCTGCCGCTTCCGTCACGGACGTCGCTATGGCCGCGGAAATTGTTGTGTTGTTGCAGAATACAACCTCCCATTCATTCATGCATCTGCAGTGTGCCTAGGTGTTTGATTCGTTTCACGTTTTTCGTTTCTCGTGTCTCGCTTCTCGTAGTGTTACGTCATTCAGGCCCGGGCTGACCTGTGTGCCAGACAGCAACGCTGTGCCTTTCGACCTGCCGCTTTTGTTTCGTGCCCGCACCCGGAGCACGACTGTAGCCGGCCATGGCCACACTGCGTCGCTCTCGGAAATCATGTCATCTTTGACAGCTCCGTTGTAGCCGTGATAGTCTCGGTGAGCAAAGTACACATGGTGAACCCCCATGACAAACTGATGTCCTGCTATGGGCGAGATCTGTGGTGGTGTCGATGGTATCGCGAGGAGTGCGGTTCTACGGCGCGACATGTCAGGAATATGCTGGTCGACACGCTGTGTCTCGCGGTGGGAGTCGCAGGTTTTCGCGCCGCTCGTCGTGTTATCGTTCTGTGGTGGTGTCAGGCCGCCTCACTTCTTCTTCTTCGCTGGAAGATCCTTGGGGATCTGCGTCGCCCGGCCGCGCGCCTGGAGGCCGAGCTCCTCGATGAAGTGACTTAGAAAACCGCGGCGACCGCCACTGCCGTTCGTGCTCGGGTCGGCCGTTGCTTCGCCTTTCCGGAGGGGTTCATTGGGGTCGCGGCCGTAGCGCGCTTCTTGCACGCCGCGGTGGATGCGGCGGACGACATGGTGGAAGCTGGGGCTTGCGAGGAGCTGCACGGCATCACGTTAGAGATGAGCCTAACGCGCAATCGACGAAGAGTCTCGGACGAGGACGGGGATCATATGATGGACTTACGCGCTGGACGAAGACGTCTTCCAAGGCCATAACGGCACGGATGATGAGGCTCCACGGAGCCATCTTGCGGGGCTCAGGAATGAAGTCGGCGTCGGAGTCGGAGTCGAAATCACGTCTTGAGACTGTCGCTCGTGTTGGTAGCGGCTGTCGGATGCATAGGCTGCCTGGTTTGTCTTGTTGAAATCATCGAAACCGAGATGCTGCACGGAAGCGTTCGGGGTTTGGGCTTTTGCGGGGGCAAATCGCCGTATACCATAAGCAGGAAGACCCACTTATTTATGTCCCATAGAAAAACAGCACATCTTGACGTCCCCAGAAATTTGCAGGGCGTTTGTGTTATGTTCGACTTCTTAATAATATCTTCGAGAAAGACAAAATATGACCTGGAATGTTTCACTATATACTCTCCAAATTCAAATTGCGTCCGTTGTCGCCCGAGCTTGAACTGCATCGACCAATACAGCTTGAGTGAGCTGCCGCAGCGAGCATCGTTCGAGTGAACCGTTGAAGCTTTGCCGGGCGCCTGGAAGCTGGCGGTAGAAGCTCTTTTCTGCCTTTTCCCCCCCATTAGCACTCCTTTGAGTGTCTCCCACTCGATTCCCACTCGTCTCGCTGTACGCGCCGTTCACCGGCTGGACAACTGACCGATAGTAAGAAAACGACAAAAACAGCCGAGTCGGGTATTTTGCCGCACCGCGGCTTGATAGTGCAGGCCAGCAAAGAGCACGAAGAACAAGCCAAAAAAATGGAGAGAAACGCTTATTTGTCCAGGCTATTGCCAGTCTTCGATGCTATGTCTGTCTTGTTATTTCTGTTGAGCAGAGGTCAAGGCACACGGCTGGCCCGAGGAAGGCGTGAACGGCCTGTCACGCTCCTGCCTCACAGAGCACGGAGCTGCCTTGGACGGGATGGAATCCAGATTTTGTTTTGACTGATTTTGTGACCGACCTATTGGCTGTGGCGTTCTGGCCAGCAGTTCTGGCCAGCACCATTCTCTCCTCACTCACTTCGATTGACCATGCACCGTTCGCCAATGTTTCTGCTTGTTGTGTCAGAGCTGTGCAACCATCGTACACGACACGGGCAAGACAAACAAGACGAGCCAAGCTCGGCGGACGCGCACAAACGACAATCTTAAAATCCAGGGGCTACGACTGTCCTCCTATCCATCTGTCTTCCTGTCCTCTGCTCACTAACTCGTTCCATGCATGACTTGACACGATGAAACTGACAAAGGAGGCAGTCCCAGCATCGGGGCTGACAGTCCTCTTTGAGCCGGACGAAGCCAGGAATGCCGTCATTGAGTATGTTTTGTGGCCAGTGATGACTCGTTGTACCCCTTTTGTTCCCCGTTCTGGACACATTCACGGCTAACGTCGACAGCATCCTCTTCGTCTCGGGTCCTGGAGGCCACCCGGTCCGGACTTGGCAGCACACCACAAACAGCACATCGGAATCGCCCGGATCACAAGACACGCCCAAAGGTGGCACCGGCGATGGCCTCCCACGGCGACGGGGGTCACTGCGCGAGCTTGTCCGCAAGAATTCAAATTCGCTCAAGCGCTGTCTGTCGAATGCAAGCCTGTCGCGCGAGGGGTCGCTACGGAAGAAGGCGGAGGAAAGGGAGCGAGACAGGCGTGACAGGGAGAAGCTGAAAGACGAAGATGTGCAACCGCCGCTGCCCATGACACTGCCGACGCCACGCCAGCGACGCGTCCTGCGCAAGAACAACTACGCGCGCAAGAGCGACTACCCCAACTATCCGACTACGACCCGCTCCGAGTCGAAGCTGTTGCTGCTGGCAGGCGCGGTAGCACACTCGACAGTGACGACGGCGGCGGCGAGGACGGCAGCTGCGACAGTGGACGAGTCCCGCCTGCGACGAACCAAGTCAACATCACGTCTGCGGCTGGGCAGGACGTTGGTCGACGACACGTCGCAGACACGGCAACAACAACCGCCAGCGGACGACCCGTCGCATCCGTCCGTCTACTGGCCCCTCGACCTTCTACCCGCGTCGTGCCCAAATACCCGCATCATCACCTGGGGCTGCCAGACACTGTCCACCAAGGGCCGCCTTCTGCCCGCACAGAACAACATCTTTGACCACGCGGCGGACCTGCTCCGAGAACTGGCCGCATTTCGCCGAGATTCGCGTACAGCCGGCCGCTCTCTTGTCGTTGTCGCCCACGGACTGGGGGGCATTGTTGTCAAGGAGCTCCTCTGCCGAGCAGAAGCATCGGACGAGCCGGCACAAAAGGATGTTCTGCAGTCGTTGGCTGGTGTCGTCTTCTTCGGCTCGCCCCACCGTGACAGCCAGTATGGCACTCTGCATGATGCCGTCAAACACTTGGCCGGACAGGCCCTGGGGGTCAGCTCGCACGACGAAGTCCTGCAGGACCTGTGTGGGGTCATCGACAACACCCGGAGCAGACAGACGTCCGTTTTGGAGATGGGGCGGCAGGCTTTTGTGCGGCTCTGGAACGACTACAACTTCCGCGTCAAGACGTTCCAGGAAGCCGACAGAAGCCACAACAGCGCCATCAGCCAGAGCGAGCAACAGAACACGCTGCGGCGGGAGGCTGCTTCCTTTGGCGATCCCCGCGAGCGGTGCGAGCCCGTGGAGGCCAGCCACGCGGACCTGGCTCGCTTCAGCTCGGCCGAGAATCCCGTGTATCGTTCATTGTCGTTTTATCTTTTGCGCTTTGTCCACGATGAAATCCATAGAGTGAGTACAACGCCGCACTGCGCTGCATATTGGATACGCAGACATCTCAGTGACTAATCATCTTCCAGCTCCGCGACCTTACTCCTAAAGAAGAGGAAGTCCTCCGTGCGCTGGCCTCCCAGCCGACGACCACACTCCCCCAAAGCGTGTCCAGCGCCGCCACGGCCCGCGTCGAGTCGTACCCCGGCACTGGCCTCTGGCTCTATGACCTCCCCGAGTTCCGGGCCTGGCATCAGCGATCGAGCGGCGGCCGCAATCGCATTCTTTGGATCAAGGGTCGACCGGGTTCGGGCAAGTCGGTGCTTCTCAAGTCGCTGCGGGGCCGTGTCGAGCGGCAATGGGGCCCTCTGAACAGCAACTTTGTATGGAGCTTGGCCGAGGGCGATACGGTCAACAGCGTCTTCTTTCCCGGCAAGCACCGTCCACACCAACAATACGCCACGTCGCCGGCTGGCGTGTATCGCAGTCTTTTGGCGCAGCTCTACTTCCAGGATCCCCGCCTACGAAAGGCACTGGCGTCTGTATGCCAGCGCACGTCGACCGGCTCAGGCACGTCCATCTCGTTTGACGACGCCCAAGTGGTCACCTTCTTCGTCGACGACTACGTGGACCAGAAGATCGAGACACCCACACGCCGCACATTTATCTTTGTGGACGCCACCGACGACTGTGGTATCTCCTACCTGCAGGACATGCTCTACTACCTCTCGCAGCTCGCCGCCAACTCCGACTACAGCATCTGTGTCGCCACCACTGCCCACCCCGAGATCGTGCTCGACAACGCCATCGAGGTTGTCATGCACCAGCAGAATATCGACGACATCCTGCGGTACGTCAGCCTCAACCTCATTGCCGAGTGGGCCGACCGCCACAGCACCGTCGTGCGCATCGGCCAGAAGGCGGGAGGCTGTTTCCTGTGGGCCGAGATTGTCGTCAGCATCCTGAACGCGGCCATTGAGGAGGGTGCCACCGAGGACCTGGTCGAAGAAGCTGTTGCCGAAATGCCAGGCGACATCGACGGGCTCTATGAGTGGTTGTTCAGCACGCTCGGCCCCGATGAAAAGGCCGAGACGCTTCTGCTCATGCAGTGGTTGCTGTTTGCGCCCGAGCCGCTGCGCCTGGACGATTTGCGGACGGCGATTCAGTTGTCGAAGCAGTCTCATCAGGGACCGTCTCCACTGCACATTGGCCCACCCACCTCTCTACATGGCCTCAGCCGCACTGGAGACAGTGCGTTTGATGGACCCGTGCAATTCTACAGCTGGGTACGCAGCCGGTCCATTGGGTTGCTGGAGCTGCTGCCGCAGTCACCGGTGCCGATGCACGCCCGCGCCCACACCCATACGCACTCTCACTCCCATTCACGTAGTGGTAGTGGAAGCAGCGGTGGCGGCGGCGGCGGCGGCCAGAGAACCGCAAGCAGGGGCACAATGTACGAACAACAGAATCAGGGCCTCCGACGCGTCCGCTTTATCCACGAATCTGTCCGCAACTTCTTTTTGCACGGACGTGGATTTGTGTGCTTGACGAATTCGACCACCAGTCCGACCACAAGCCCCGGCCTGAGTCCCGACCTGTACGACAGTCCCCGGCCGAGCTTTGATTTCTTCGAGGACGACCTGCAGTCGGAAAACCAGACGGCCGACGACCTTGCCGCCGACTTTGCCGACCGTGCACACTACTCCATGCTGCAGGCATGCCTGACGTGTCTCGATGCCTTCGAGGTCAGCGGCGTCAGCAAACGCCAACTCGACGTCGCCAGCCACCCCTTCTCGTTGCTGTCCTACGCCGTCGACAACTGGGTCTTCCATCTCCTCAGCCCCCGCCTCTACCGCTACCACCTGCCCCAGACGGACCTACTGCGTGTCTTGTCGGCCAACCAATGCCGTCTCTGGCGCCGCTGGACCGCCCTTCTCGGGTGCAGCGCCACCAACGCGGATGCTGTCATGGCCAAGTGTGCTACCGGATCGGCCCAGGAGCTGTTGGATCCCGTTTTTGGCACGCGCTACCGCCTCGAACGCGTCTTTAAAAGCCTGGCCAAGATGTCTGTCAGCCATATACCGGTGCCCTCCCTGGCGGCTGCAAAGAAGACAGCCACTCCCGGACGGGTCCGCCCCAGTGGCCTTCCTCGACTCAAGACGCACCCACCTGTCTCGAGCAACCGATTTACGACGCGTCTGCCACCACCACCTCGCGCACCACCGCGCGCACCACCACCGCCACCGCCGCCGCCACCTCTATCGGCCAGGTCGTTTGCGTCCCAGGCCACCATGGCGGATTCGATACTGTTCTCGCCACAGTCGAGGGACTCGCCATCGTCGCCGAACACACCGCTGTCGTACTTGTCACCGACTTCGTTGGGTCCGGAGAGGGGAGCAGATTCTTTTTGGTCGCCCATTTATGTAAAGTAGGCGGTTGAGGGGAGTGCTCTGGTTTATTTTGCTATGCAGTATTCCATTCTAGTGACCGAGTGCTGTACCTTAGTGCTTGTGTGCCTGTATTTTAGAGCATGTAATTATACGTCGTAATATTACCAATTTGTAGCGCAATAAACTTATCGATAAAGCTAAAAGCCGTCTAGCCATTGCATTTCTGCCGCTCTCGACCGCCAAAAAGTTTATGGCTTTGTTTGCGTGTCGCACTTCTTCACGTCGACACTTCGCAAACTTGACACCCCCCAAACCCGACACACCTACGCCGGACGTCCTCTATGTTAGCGGCTCGAAACACACGGCGGTCCATCCTGGGCACCGTGTCTCAGGCCACACCTCGACCACAATGGCGCCTCCCCGTCTTCGTGTGCCCCCGATGCCGGAGCAAAGCCGCCAGCACAAAAGCTGCCAGCACCAATGGCATAGCTACCAAGACGACTGCTCCGAGGACCACATCTACCAAGACCAAGACGGCCGACACGAAGACGGCTGCTGCGAAAGCCACTGTCACGAAGACAACCGCCACCAAAGCAACCAAGTCCAACCAGCTTAGCAAACAGAAGCTACAAACAAGATCGCCCCTGGCCGAGCAGCTGGGCGCTACAGGAATCTGGCACTATGGCCGATGGGCGAGAAAGACAGAGGGCACGGATGCGGCCGAGACGAATGCAAAGACTGCCTCGATGAGTCCAAGAGCCAAAAAGGTCAAAGGCGACAAGAATCGCGTCAACATTGTCAGCGAGCCACTGTGCAAAGACATCTTGAAATACATGTCCAAGTCCCTCCGTCCGCGCCACACCGGCTGCGACATCATCGACATTTACCCCGGTGCCGGCCTCTGGAGCCAGACACTGCACAAGGCCCTCAAGCCACGGTCGCACATCCTGCTGGAGCCGGACGCCGCGCTCTACACGCCCTTCCTGCAGCCGCTGCTCGACAAGCCCAACGTCACGCTCGTCCCCAAATCCGGCATCATCTGGCGCGAGCTCAGCAACGTCTTGACGCCCGAATACCTGCCGCACCAGACGCCCGTCGCCAACCTCGCCGACCCACCGCAGCGCAACGACACGCTGCTCGTCACGGCCAACCTGGCGTTTTTCCCCAAGCGCCGCTTCAGCATGTTCGAGTCGCTGACGCACCTGGTCCTCTACCAGTTCATCAACAGCATCCGGGCGTCGTCGCTCTTCCACAAGTACGGACTCGTGCGCATGCTCGTGTGGGTCGAGAGCAGCGACCGGCACGCGCTGCTGGCCCGGTCGGTGCAGCGCCGCCGGCGGCTGGCCGTGGACGGCGAGCTCGCCACGGAGTGGATCACCGAGGTGGCGGGCCCGCAGCACGCCTCGTCCTGGTTTGTGCGCGACACCAAGCTGGACGTGGCCAGCTCGCGCGGGGCCCTGGCGCGCATGCACGCGGCGGGTGTCAAGATGCCCAAGACCCGCGAGCCCGAGCACGTGGCCGCGCTGCGCCGCGGACGCAGCGGGCCCAAACCAAAGGTCCCCCCCAAAGACCCGGCCGATCTCGATGCGCCGCCCGTGTTCCCCCGGCCGTTCCACGGCGAGCAAAAGGACCTCGAGGCCCGGTTCGCGGCCGGCGAGTTTGCGCCCAAGTCAGCCGAGCACCGCCGCATGTTGCAGCTGCAGTACCGCGGCAACCGCGAGGCCAAGGTGGCCGAGGCCGTGCACTCCCTGCTGCAGAGACGCGACGCCCTCGCCGACGAGCACGACGTCCACGCCACGCGGACGCACAACATTCGGCGGCGCGAAGACCAGTGGAACGCCGAGATCGACGCCCTCTCCGGCTCGGACCGACAAGACTTTGCCTTGTACAGGGACAACCTGCACGTCTTCCGCCAGGACCCGCCCGTGCTGTCATGGGATCGGCGGACGCTCGAGCCGCTGTTGGTGCGCGACGACGAGTTCTTTCCCAATGCGCCGTGCTCGCTGCTGGACATTCAGCCAAAGGCGATGCATCCTCTGCTGCGGACAGTTTCCAAGGGGGCAGCGGCGGCGGCGGCAGTAACGGAGTCGGCTGCCACTGAGTCATCAACAACACCCACTTCTACACCCCCGTTGACACCCACACACGACCTCGGCCACTCGGGCGACATCTTTGAACTCATCCTCCGCGGCATGCTGTCCGTCGGCGCGGAGCCCGTCCGCAAAGCCATCGAGTTCGTCTGGCCCGGCGCTGCGGATGGTGTGCTGCCCCACTGCCCAAGCCTCGTCGACCGTCGTCGCGGTGGTGTGCCCGTCGGCGGGCCCTACGGCGAGCTGTCGGCGCGGTCGCTCAACGAAACACAGTGGGTCGAGATTTTGGATGCGTGGATGCGCTGGCCGTTCCGCCCGACGCTGCCCCAGCTGGTGGCGCGCATCAGCGAAGATGCCGCCGAGGTGGATGACGACGAAGGCATGGACTAAGGGACATTACGTCGGGATTGGATAGCACGTAAGAATCTCCCAGATACTCTGTACATGTATGACTAAAAATATATTTGCTCGATTCGCCGCAAAAATTCTAAAATAGCCTACACGAGGGCAGCCAACACAACAAAGCACATAAACGTACAGTCCCACCGTGCTCGCAGCCAAGTCTCCCCCACTGGATCAAGTTGTTTGACAAATCATCCGACATTCCTACTCCCTCAAAAGAACGCAACCAAAAGAAAAATATACTCCAAGATCCCATAAACTATCCCATAGACTTCCTTGCCAACCATTGTGCTTCAATTCACATCATATCAAGCACTTCACGGCGCTCAAAACGCATCACCTTGCGTGAGCGGGCCGTCAGAATATGGGGCGCCAGGACCATATTGTCCAGTGCATGGGTTCGCCCATCAAGTGGAATGCCGAATTCGCCACGCGTCGACCACGTCTCAGTATGTATTGTGAGGGGCATGGACGGGTTGGACGGGGGGCGGCGGCCCCAGCTGCATTCCTTGCTGGCATAGCCGTCCACGACGCCCTGGAAAAGCCGGACGATGCTCGGCGATAAAACCTCGTCTACACGGAAAGGCACAATGTCCGTGGGTGATGTCGAATAGAAGGACAGAGAGGGGCAAGTAATGTGCCACCAATTGGCCGACTGGCCGGCCGACTGGTTGGTCGACAGAGCGGATGACAGCGTGGGTGCATACTGATGCGGCTGAAAACGAAACACAGAGGCATGGTAAGAGCTCTCGTATGCAAACCATATTTCCATCGTCTGGAGCGCCGGCATGCGTGCCGCGGCTTGGGCGGCGCATCGCAGGAGTACATGGACTTGTTCTAGAGAGTCGGTCATCAATGTCGACGACGTTAATGCAAGGTTGCGGAGCCGTGGCCATTGCTCAACGGGCTCATCGGGGCTGTTGTCTTCTGGCTTCGACTCCTGACCTTGCATCTCGATAGCGCTGATGAAGCATTGTGAGCAGTTACAAGTGTCCCCTGTTCTTGGCGTCTGCTGGGTGGCTCTGAAGAAGTCATCGGCTTCCGCCCAAAATGAGACGGCCGCCGTTTCGAGCGTCCGGCATGCCTGGGCCAGGCGCCGGCCAATCTTACGACACGGTGTCCGAAGTAGGAGGGAATCGAGCTGGTTGTGCATACTGATATGCGAGTCCTGGTAGAGACAGAAGGACGTGAGCGTCGTCGGCAGTGGACTGCTGAACATGGAGACATAGCCTGATGCGATATTAGTACTCTGTGATCTATCTAGGGGAATCTGGAAATAGGGCAGAGAGAAGGACAAGGCGGCTGGTGGCGGAGGGGAATATTTTGACATTCTGAAATGACGACGTACCGTGCTCGACGTCTTCCATATTGTCAATGTCGACGGGCCGCCACTGTTCCAGGTGAACACTTTGTAACGACGGACAGGACGCGACGAGCTGCGCGAGAAGACACGGGTGAATCGTGCGGCAGAACCGTCGAGTCATTTTAAAGTGCCGAATAATTTCTATTGTTGGCAAGACTCTCGGGGTCACGACCGTATTGGGCGTCTTGTTGTTTTGATCTTCCTTAGAGCCGGTAGAGTATTGGTTGTTTAGGCCGCCGACGTTCATTGCAAGCATGAGTCTGCCCAAGACACGTTGAGCGGCAGCACGGGACGGTTGAGCTGAACGCATGCCGCGAATCCATCCATGTTGCGTGCTGGTCACTTTTTTGCGTCGGGCACGGAGCTTGCCACGGGTGGACCATGGATGATTGTCGTCCATGACGTGAAAATGGCGCCAGAAGTTATGAAACGAGTGCTTCGAATCACTGCGCGAAAAGACAGACAGGGTAAGTGTAAGCCCCTTTTTCGAAAGATCTCCATTTCCACTTTTCATATCTGACATTTTCCATGCCGACAAGGCGAACAACAGCTGTAGAAATAGCTCCGTAAAAACAATGCTATTTCTTGTCGCCTCGTCCTCGCTCTCTTCGGACGAACAGAGAGAACAGTCGTATTCGGCAAGGGGAATGAAAAGCTGCAATCTCGTGATGTAGGATAAACGAACAACCTGGTCGCCCTCAACTGCTGCACAAAACGTGGAGATATCACTGGCATTGAAGCCCAAGGTTTGAAACGTGCACTGCTCAAAGACGCGCTGCCATTCACGCGAAACGCAGGCATAGTTTGCGACAGCCTCGCCGTCTGCGGCCTTTTCAAGGAGCTTCTGGGATTGAAGGGGAAAGGGTGCACCGAGAATATATCCAAATATTATTTCCCGGATTTCCAGCGGAAGAGCGGCCCAATTTGCCATGGTTTGCATTGTTTGTGGTATGGTTAGAAACGACTGGAGACCAAGGGGTACAATTCCAAAAATAAAATAAAAATTGGGTGTTGTTAGATTTCGAACAAACTGAACTTAAAACTGAAGGGGTGTCAAGAGGTGACTGAAGTACACATATATATTCATGTTCTAAACTTTGTGGTTGGGGACGAAAAGCATACTCTGCGTCGACTCGAAGGTTGGCTGAATAAGAGACGTATGTGTGCCAGACTGAAAGGGGCAAAAAAATTACAATAAACACACCAAACACACCAAACAAATACAAATCTCGTTTCGTGACAGTAGCACCACCCATTCCCAGTCCTCTCCTCTGCCAAACTCCGCTTACATCATGTCGAAGCCATCTCCGTGCTCAAAACGCATTGCCCTGCGTGAACGGCCCGTCAGAATCGCGGGCGCCAGCACCATGTGGTCGAGTGCCTGGATCCGCCCATCAATCGGCTGTCCAAACTCGTCGATGCTTGGCCACGTCTCGGTATGCACCTGAAGCTTCAGAGTAGAGCCTGGGGCCGAGCCAGATGGGTCGTGGCCGCTGTTGCCATGATGGCGTCGGCGACGTTGTCTTGCGTGGTGTGTGACCACATTCTAGAAGCGACGGACGATATGAGGTGCCAAAACATCAGCAATACGGAAAGGTACGTTGGCCCCAGTCTCTGTCTCATACTCTGCGTTGTACAAGTCAAACTCAATATCTGCGTCGTGCTCCGATCCATACTCTGCTCCAGACTCTTCGCCATACTCTGCCTCAGTCTCTGCCTCAGTCTCTGCCTCAGTCTCTGCCTCAGTTTCTGCGTCGGTCTCTGCGTCAGTCCCTCTCAACGTGGTACAGAATGAGAGCGTGGGCGGACCACCACCATCACCACCACTGCCTGCCTTTGGTTGCGGGCAAAAGCGAAAGACAGCCGTCGTCGGACCACTCTCTTGAGCAAACCAGATTTCCATTGTTTCCAAGCGGGGCATGAAGCGGGCCGCAAAGGCGGCGACCCCGAGGAGCTCGTGAATGTCGTCCAGGGAAATGGAAATCAACATGGTCGACGTCAAGACGAGGTGGCGCAGCCGTGGCCAGCCGTCAAACTTGACACGCTCGCCTGATTGTAACTGCTGTAACTGCTGTTGCACTCGTATCGCCCAGTCTCGCCGGCCCCCTACCATATAGCGAGAGCAGGTGCAGATATCCCCTGGTACAGGTGCCCGAAAGCCGCCCATAAAAAAGTCGCATGCGTCCGCCCAAAACGAGACCGCCACCGTCTCAAGGTAATTGCTGGCCTTGCCCAAGCGCCAGCCGACCTTTCGGCACGGTTCCTGATTCGTTAAAGGGTCCTCCCAGTCATGCATAGTGGCATTGGTATCCTGATGGAGCGTAAGGGACTTGAGCGTCTTTGGCAGTGGGCTGTTGAATAAGGATATGTAGCCTGGAATATGCCGTGTTAGGAGAGGGCAGCGTTAACTATCATATATGGAAGTCGGACCAGTCAGATCCGGACAGCGCTACGCACCTTGTTCTGCATCCTCCAGACTGTCCACATCGACGGGCCGCCACTGCTCCATGTGAACCGAACGCAGTCTCGGGCAGGCCACGATGAGCTGTCCGAGAAGTCGAGGGTGGATGGCACGGTAGAAACCTCTCACCATGCTAAATGACCGTATAATGCTCAACTTTGGAAGGGTGACCGTCTCCGGCACACCAAGCGTCTCCAGTTGCAGCATACGTCTGCCTAGGACGCGCTCTGCGGCCTCCAAAGGAGGTGCTGCCGTGCGTTTGCCGGCCACCCATCCATGCTTGTAGTTGGTCACACCATTGCGAAGCAGGCGGAGCTCGTAGCAGGTGCGCATAGGGAGGCAGCTCCCGGACGGTTCGAAATGGCCCCAAAAATTGTAAATGGAGTGCTGCAGATCGCTGGGCGAATAGACGAACAATGACAAGTCGAGTCCTCCGGTATAGATGCCCCTTGACATCGGCCCTGACAGCGTCCATGCCGACAGAGCCGTGAGCAGCGGAAAAATCGTTGCTGCAAAGACAGCGTTGTTCTTTTGCGACTCCTCCTCGCTTTCTTTAGTGTCACAGACTGAGCAGTCGTACTCGCTGAGGGGAATCATCAGCCGCAATCTCGTGATGTAGGACAGACGAACCACCGGGTCGCCAGCTACAGCAGCACAAAAGGCAGGGAGATCGCTGGCACGGACACTCAACGTTCGAAATGTATACTGCTCAAAGACGTACCGCCACTCGCATGATACACTGGCGTAGCTTGCGAGGGCCTCGTTTTCGTCGACACATTCCGTCAGTTTCCGAGATCGCGGTGGATACGGCCCGCCTGCAACATATCCAAAAATCATGTGCCGGATTTCCAGCGGGAGAGCAGCCCAAATTGCCATGGCCTGTGGTCTTGCCTGTGCTACTGCTTGAAAAGTCTGGGGGCGTTTGAAGTGTGATACGTTTTATTTTTCTCTTTAACCCGAATATGCCCAAGTAGGAAATGGAGGGGGTTAGAAGGCTTGCTTTTGTCCAACGCTTGAACTCTGATGGCATGAACCTAAAATGAAGAAAGGCGAACTGAGGACGACGAGTAATTGCATTTGGTTTTTGAGTTTTATGGTTGGTGACGAAAAGTATAGAATGCTGCAAAAGAAAAGGTGTGCTGAATAAGGTTAGTAGGCGTGTGTGACAGAGGAACATATCAATGTAGCTCACTAGTAAGCTTGGAGACAAGTAACTTTCCCAATGTTGGAGGCGAATGATCTCTGTTACTATACTGAATTTTTTGGTCCTCTGGCCCGTAAGTCAGGCCAACTTGAGTTCGAGTTGTGGTTTTTATTTTGTGCGTGGTTCGGTTTCAATAGATGTTGCAATCGCCTATCCCAAGTGAAGATGATTCGAAGTCGAACCCGCTGTAATACTTTGCACAGTTTTCTGATTTCCTTGACAAAGACGTAGGGATGCGTATCAAATTCCAAGGCAAACTTATCCAGTCACAAAGGTTAAACTCACTATTAAAAAGATCGAGATTCGAAAGGGAAACAGGCAGTTTACAATGGCAGTTTGTTGTTTGTGTCACCAGAACCTCTAGTCACAGTATCCAAGTATAGATTTCAATAATTTTACTTTATTATCAATTACTGCCATTATTGAGCACACGACGACTCACTGGCACTGTATTTTTTCTTCGATTTCATGGTGTTCTCCCTCGGTGTTGCATTTATTTTCACCCAGCTTGAACTGTTATCTAGTATTTTGCGTGTATTCTACCGCTTGCAACAGATCTGGCAGAACGTATTAATACATTCAGGGGCGATAGACGAACGACTGCGGTTGGTGGCACATGTAGAGTTGTCTTCCTCGTCCCCAGCATCCGGCTCATACGAGCTGCCATCGGAACTCGGGTCTTCGTCGTCGTCCATCTATGCCGCCCGCACCATTCCTGATAAGCACTCAGCCGGGGCGGCTGGGTGAGGGGGAGGTGGCGGGTGCGGGATCCTCCGGCAGCAGAAACCGCCGGAAGAGGGGGCGATGAGGAAATGTCCGGCATCCAACCGGGCGAGGCAGAGCCTGGGACGGGGAGTGGGGGCGACGGGGAGTTTGGTCCGGTGGCGTGCTCGAGGGAGGCGGAGCCGGGCACGGGCGCGGGAGCCACAGCAGCAGATTTGGGAATGGGCAGGGGTGAAGCGGGTGGGGAGGGTGGGACGGGCCCCGTGGGCCGAAACGTCATCTGCCTGTTGGGCAGGATTGTTCGTCTATGGCAACTTTGTTAGCCAGGACTTCCACATCATTGCCATTCAACAGTAGTCTAAGGGAAACATGCTTTGGCCATCTTGGACAGCAATTTTCTGTCGCTTGACGGTTTTGTGTTTGGCTTCGTATCTTGCTGATGCCGGGATTTCTGTTAGTTGGATGGTCAACAATGTGTTTTCTCGTTGTGGCCCAAGGTACACATACCATTGGCGTTTTGAATGACTTTATGTATATATGAGGTAGATAATGTCCGACGCTCCGGTCTTGTTGGACAGTTGTTGTTGTGTTGGTGGATGGATGAGGGGATGATATGTGTTGGACGTCGGTAATTTTTTTTTTTTTTTTTTTAAGTTGAGAGTCTGAGATTGTTTACCTGCGTTTATCGCTGGTTACACGACACCGTCAAATTAAGGCAAGTGCGAGTCTTTGTTTACATGGCCCCGTTATGTTTGGTAAGTGCAATGAAAATAGGCTCAACGAAGCAGGTGCAATTCACGTGGTCAATGGTTTCAGAAGGTTTATCCCATACGAAGGAAACTGCACTGGAGGTTGTGGCACGAATGGACGTCCAAATTCGTGGTAGGGGTTGCCACTTGTGTTTTTTTTTTAAAAAAAAAATTCTTCAAATCGATTTCTCGTTTGTTTGAATTTCGATGTTGCAAATTATTATCGTTGAAAATAAATATTATAACAACACCATCGGCGTCGCTGCCAATCATCGTGCTTTTCAAGCCATGTTGCGTCCACTTTTCACGCCATTTCACATTTTAGCATATCATATAGCAACATTTCGTCGTTTGTCATACCTCATTCTTCGTGTACAATATCAGGGACTAAATAACATTTCTTATTCTCACCATTTGGTTTACACCTTGGGCGTCATGCCCTTCTTGCTGAGGAATTCGCGGGCAATCGTCTCGTACGTTGCAAACTCCACCGAGTCGCCCCAGCTCCGCAGCCAGCCGACAAACCGGTCCGCCATGGCCATGACGTGCGCGAGGCCGCTCGTGTCCGGGTGCATCAGCAGCGGGAAGATGAAGGTGCCGTCGTCCGACTCGGCCTTGCCGTTCTCCCAGAGCCACAAGAAGATGTCCTTCCAGCGCTGCTCGACGACGCGCGAGTCGACGTTGCCGTTGGTGTTGGCGACGTGGGGGTAGTACTGGAGGGCCATCATGTCTTCGTTGTTCCACCCGATTGGAATCTCGACGAGTGGGTAGCCGTCGCGGCAGTCGTACATGCCGCCAAGGGGCGTAGGTTTGAGCCAGGAGCTGGCCGGTTGCGAAAAGTCGATGCGTTCGACGGGCGGGTCGTTGGGGGTCAAGTAGGGCTGCGAGTCGTGGTGGCTGAGGGAGGAGTCGTACAAGAACTCAAACTCCTTGAGGAGCGCAATGCTGGTCTCGCGCAGCTGGTACATGGGCGCGCGCCAGCCGAGCACCTTCTTGCCCGTCAGCGCCTGGGCCGTCTTGACGCACTTGGCAAAGACGTCGCGCTCCTGCTCGACGGTCATTTGGTAGGCGCCTTCGTGGGCGTAGCCGTGCAGGCCAATCTCGGCGCCCGATTCCGTGATTTCCTTGCACGTATCGGGGAACGTCTCCATGGTATGGGCGGGTATGAACCAGGTGACCTTGTCGGCGACCTGGTATTTCTGGAGCATCCGCAGCAGACGGCGGGCGCCGACGCGGCCTGAAAAGACGCCGGTGCTGTAGTCGGCCAGATTGTTGTCTGGGTGGTCACCGGTGCCGAGGAACGCGGAGAGGGCATCAAAGTCGAAGGAAAGGGCAATCTTGACGGTGGGCTTCTTCTTCGCGAGGGTCGGGTGGATGGAGAGGTCGGAGACGTCTGGCGCGTCCTGGGACGAGGCTGTGTTGTTGGTGTTGGCGCCGCGGAGGCCCCAGACGGCGTTGATGGACGTGACGCCGTGCGACGACCGCGACGCCGCGAGGATGCCAATGGCAGCGGCTATGGACTGCTCTGTGGGCTCGCTGGCCGTCGAGGCCAGGTCGAGGAACGCAACGGACGACTCCCGCTGCAACCACGTCACGTCCCGTTGCAGCTTAGCAATGACGGGATCCAGCGCACCGTCAAATGTGTCGCGGTAGCCGACGATGACCAGCAAAAAGGGGTGCAGAGTGGCGCCGTCCTTGGACAGGCTGAGCTGCTTCTGCAGCAACAGCTTCACCTGCAGAAGGGTGCGCTGCTGGACCACCTGCGTAGCGGTCTTGTGCTGGTTCCACTCGTCCAGGGGCACCTCCCAGATGGGATCGCGGCCGCTGGGCTCGAGGTCACGGGCGTCAATGACAAAGAGGGAAACATTGTCCTTGAGGTCGGAAAAGGCCGCCTGGACCTGACGGGTGGCCTCAATTTCAGGGCTCAGGCTGTCGCCGCCGGCGAGCAGGCCGTCGAGGTTGAGAGTGGCCGTGTTTTCCTTGCCACAAGCGGCAACGAGTTCGGCCTGGAGGGCTGTGGCACGCGGAGCAAGCGTGCCAGACGAAATGACCTTGCGGCCTGCGAGATAGACTGACATCGTTGGATGAAGTAAGTGGCAGGGTTGGCTAGGAGGGATAAACAGCTGCCAAGGAAGATGTAGCAAGAAAACGGTAAACAGGGATAACAGGATTCACTTGGGCTCTGGCGAGGCTGTCGTTATCAACTGCCATGTGCAGCGGTGCGTTTGCGTCCATCTCATGCCGTCGTTGTTATATAACAAACGCAGTAAAAGTGTCGTGGTCGTTATCGATTATATTTGGCGAGACGACTCGTGTTGGCGCCGCGCTACGGGGCTTCGGTGCTTGTCGGCGTTGGCATTCTGCGGGGAAGGTGAGGCGAGGACGTTTTGAAGGTGAGTGGTGAGGGTGAAGTGAAAAGGGCAGTTGGCAGCGAGCCAATGGGAGGGGCAAGAGCGCGCGACTAATGTAGCGTGTTCGCGTCCCTATCGACTATCGTTATCATGCAGCTAGTTTGGCAGGTGCAAGAGCGGGCCTCGTGAAGAAGGACCAGGCCACCGACAAGCCCACGTCAAACCCACAATTCCGATCTGGGAAGCTGCCAGCGAGCGACTAACGGCAAGCGTGAAACGGGCAGTTGTCTGCGAGCACCGAAACACGACAAGAGCGGAAAGAGCAAGAATGGGAAGCTCGCAGCGACCAAGTGTGGCTCGCATGCGAGGTGGCCCTCCTGGGAGACAACGCCACGCGAAGCGCAGATGACAGTGATGACCGTTGCCAATCCTCTCCCCGCTCCTGGCGATGCACTACGGCTATCCGACCGTCACCGTCGTCATGGGTTTCGGGTCAGGATGCGATAGCCATGGGTGGCGGCTATCAGTGGAACCATGGCTGCCATAGCGCGAGACTGCAAGCATCCGTGGTGATAGCAATGCCATGATATGCCTTGATGTACCATGATATGAGATTTGACGAGATGATGGCGATACGGGCGCACCTTGATATGGACGAGTCTCTGGGCTGACATGGGCTTCATAGGGCGGTTGTCGATACGGACATATAAGTCGACTACGCCCGAGCATGTTGTCTCATGGCCCATCGTTGTCAACAGACGAAGTCGACAAACAACATCACCTTCCATAGCTACCGAAATACCCACCAATAAAGACATTCCATGAGCATCATGTCCAATTCCGACTTTGAAAAGGGTGAGCAGTCCAGGACCGTGACCAACCCGCCTTTGTCACCGTCAGTCACCGAAGGCGACAATCGTCCGACGGTCGATTTTGCCGAAGGCACGCTGGTGTTTGCCGGCCACGGCGAGGTGCTGGGCCGCAACTTCAATCTGCTGAGTGCCTGTGCCACGGGCGTCACGACGGGCAACTCGTGGGCGGTGCTTGGCGCGGGCATCATTGCATCCATCTACAACGGTGGGCCGCCGGGAGCCATCTATGAATAGTACGATTTCCCCATATTGCGCTCCATTTTATGTGTCGCGATCTTCTGTCCCGGGCTTATGCCACGACCCACTCTCACGCCACTCGCTAACACTCGTTGTCTTTTGTAGCACCCTCGTGTCTCTCTTCTACTGCTTCATCGCCGCCTCCGTGGCTGAGCTCGCCTCGTCTGTCCCCTCCTCCGGCGGCGTCTACCACTGGGCCCTGATCACGGCCGGGCCAAAATATGGCCGCGTGTGTGGATGGTTCGCCGGCTGGCTCAACGGCCTGGCATGGGCCTTTGCGGTAGCGGCCAACTGCGTCATGACGAGCAACATTCTGGTGTACTGCTACTCGTTATACCACCCAGACTATGAGTACCAACGATGGCACGTCTTCATTTCGTACCTCATCATGTCGTGGCTGTGTTGTATGGTCGTTATGTTTGGCCAGAAAATCCTGCCCACTCTGTCGAGAATCGGCTCGTTCCTCATCATCGCCGGCTTCTTTGTCACCATTATCGTCTGCGCCGTCATGCCTGGGCGACCGAGTGGCAACGGTTATGCCTCGAGCCATTCCGTCTGGGCTGGCTGGGAGAACCTGACGGGCTACTCGAGCAACGGCTTTGTCTTTCTGGCAGGCATGCTGAACGGCGCGTTTGCCGTGGGCGCCATCGACTGCGTGACGCACATTGCCGAGGAGGTGCCCAATGCGCGCAGGAACCTGCCCAAGGCGCTCGCGTGCCAGGTTGGCATGGGCTTCCTGACGGGCTTTTCCTATTTGATCGTCATCTTTTACGGCACGGCCGATCTGGCGAGCATCACCGATGCCGATCCGTTCTGCCCCATTGGCGACATCTACCTGCAGGCCACCGGCTCGCGTTCCGGTGCCGTGGGCCTCCTGATGGTCCTTGTTCTCCCCATCCTGTGTGCCACCTCCGGCTGCTACGTCACCACCGGCCGCACCTTTTATGCCCTCGGCCGCGACGGCGCCACCCCCTTTGCGAGCAAGATTGGCTCCGTGAGCCACCGTTTCCAGAGCCCGCTGTGGTCCACATTTGCCTGCGGCATCTTTATGACACTCATCGGCGCCGTCTATGTCGGGTCTCTGACGGCGTTTGACGCCTTTATCGACTCGTTTGCCGTCTTGTCGACCGTGTCCTACCTCTTGGCCATCCTCCCGCACTTGTTGAGCCGCCGCTCCAATATGAAGCCCGGCCCGTTTTGGATGGGCCGCTGGGGCTATCTGGTCAATGGCGTCGCGTGTTCGTACATTGTCGTCTCCATTGTCATCTACTGCTTCCCCTACAGCCTGCCCACGTCAGCGGCTAGCATGAACTACACGAGCGTCATCACCGCCGGCCTGTCTTTGCTTGTTGGCATCTGGTGGCTGGTCTACGGCAAGCGGCACTACAGAGCACCTAGGATCAACCAGTAGGTGGAAGGTAGGACTGTTTTGCTTGAGTGGATTAAGTAGTGCTGTGGCTGTTACTTTTTCCTTTTATTTTGTTGTATACTTTATTGTTGATGCCGTTCGTTTTTTCCCCTCAAGTGGATATCACTTTCGAAACACTGCCTACAACGTGCTGCTACCTTCTTTCTTGTGTTTATTATATATCCACCTATAATATGAGCTTTCTTTGCATCACCTTCTTGATATGAGATGTAGGAAATACGAAGTGTCATTATGGAAAGTCTTAGTATCCTTCCCAACTGACATTGCAAGAAGTCATAGTGGGAGAACCGCCTGTGCTCTGCTTTGTTCTTGCCGGTTTCCATAGCCGCTATCGTTATTCAATTAGTGCCCCACAAGGGCCTGTTCCCTCGCTAGCGCCACCCACCTGGCTCTCCGAGCAGCCCCGCAAAATGCCGAGCAAAATGCGCCAATCGCCCTCGCAAGATAAGCTTTCTAGGTGCGTCATGGTTGATAACAGTCATGGTTTCTGTCAATGTTCAGTGACGGCCAGAGGGCGTCATTGGGTCTCGCGCACGCTAGAGCAAACCTTTGACAAGTCGATTGCTTTCCCCGCAAGATAGACTGGGCAACAACAAGAAAAGAAACAAACGACACTTCCTCACGCGAGTCACCACCGAGCCCTCAATCCAGCCCACAATCCATTAGATATTCACTCGTCTTCAAGTCAATAATCCCTGTCGAGAATAAGCTGATCCAGAGCCGATTCAGGAGCAGCCTCCGCTCTCTGTTGCAGACGCCCCAGCGACTCTTCGATCTTGTGATATCACAACTTGGCGACGCTACGACTCCCATCTTTAACCTCATCGATCACAGACCACAGACCCCTCCGCAGATTATACTATCATATACACAATGCCTCTCAACCCGTAGCATGGCCAACACACGGTCTTCTTCGTCGACTGCAACGACGACAGCGACGACAAGAGCTGCATCCTCCCGCCTCAAATCGCTCACATTCACGGGCTGCTGGACTTGCCGCACGAGAAAGGTCAAGTGCGACGAGCGCGAGACCAATGGATGCGGCGTGTGCGAGGGTGCCGGGCTGGCGTGTGCGGGCTACGAGGTGCGGCTGTGCTGGGTGACGACTGGTCGAGATGCGTCCCAACGGGAAAAGTCGTATCAAAGGCCCTCGCAGAGGCTGCGCCAGCAGAAATCACAAAATCATGCCCCTTCACTACCAGGACCCCGCCGCCGGGGTCTTTTGCATCGCCATACGGGCCCTGTTCTGTCCGACGACGACATAATGAAGGCATTGACTACGTTGGATACCATGGACGGCGCAACGAGAACTGAGACGATTGGGCCGTTTGCCATCTTTCAAGCAGACGGATTCAAAGGTTCACTGGAAGGGAAGGAGGAGGAGAGACTCCAAGACACCGATAATCTACCCAAGACGGCATCGGCTACGGAAGATATCACCACGATGCTCGATGCAGCATTACCAGCGATTGACTTGGACGCCGACCCTGGCAAGACACACATCGACCCATCAGAGTGCGTTAATCCTTCGTCTCCTATCGACAATGTCGTCGACACTTCGCCCCATCTTGGTCTCTCCATGCCGCTCCTCCGTGATTCGCAGACCGCGCACCTCCTCTACCACTTCACCAACCACGTGGCGGAACTGCTGCAGCCCGTCCACCACCCTGGGAACCCGTGGCGGACTACGTACTTTTCCTTTGCCCTCGAGGGATGTCCCGAACTGTGGCTAGCTCAGACGACGGCCTCTCCAACGTCATTTGCTTCTCAGTCTTTGTTTCACAGCCTGCTGTCGGCTGCCGCGTTCCACTTGCGGAATGCCACAGACGGCTCGGTTGGCTACCACCGGCTGGCGCTGCAACATCGCATCAAGGCACTACAGGCGCTGAACGCAGCCACGCTGCATCCGACGAACCAGCAGCTGTACCTGATCCACCTGACGGCCATGCTGTCGTTGGTGACGGTAGATGTAAGTTGTATTTCCGCTCCCTATTCTCAGGATGTGAATTAGTCATGTTTTCTTGCTAACCGGCGATAGACCATGGCCGGCGAGGACTCTGATTTCCCTGTCCACCTCAAAGCATGCTACCAACTCAAAAAGCCGGCCGGTTTTCTCGACCAAGAACTCGTCGATGGCGGCGGCAGTGCCAACAGCCAGATCTACAGCATCTGCCGGTTCTTGACGCTCTTGGCCCGCACGACGTCGCCAGTGATTGTTGCCCGGCCGTGGGCGACGGACGAGGAGAAAGAGGGAGGCAAGAACAGCTCTGGCGAGCCAGCCACGGCCACGTTCAATGTCCCCAACTTCCGTGACAGCGAACGCGCCGTCGAGTACATGTACGGCATCACCCCGGCGCTGGGCAACATGCTCGCCAAGACATGCCAAATGGCCGAGCATCTGGCCTACTACCAGCAAATGGCCCAGGCGTGTCCCGGTGTCAGGATCCTCCGCACCCTGCAGCAAGCCTGCGCTGCGCTCGGTGACGAACTCGCCGCGTGGACCGTCGATGACGAACCGTTTCGCCTCATTGAGGACGACGAAAACGAGGCCGGCCAGCACACCATGCGCGAGATTGCCCGCTGCCAGGCACGCGCCTTCCACGGCGCCGTCCTGCTGTACTACTACCGCACCCTCCAGACCTACGGCTTGCACGACCGCCGCGCCGCGCCCGTGTCCGTCGACGTCCACAGCCAGGTGCAGATCATCTGGGCCCAGCTCACGACGGCCGAAGACCTGAAGGACGCCTACTATGCGCGCTTCCACGGCGGCCTCAAGCGGACGGCGCCCATGTCGTGGCCCGCCTTTATTGCCGCCTGCGAGGCTGCCCCCGCCGACCGGCCCCTGTGGGTCGTCTGGTGGGAGCGTGTCAATGGCTACCGGATTGGCAACTTTGCGCGGCAGTGGCAGATCATCCAGGACGTGTGGCAGCTGCAGGAACTGGCGGGGCTGCAGGGCCACGGTCGCATTGGTTGGCGGGAGGCCCTGGCTCGGACGGGGAAGCTTGTGTTGCCCATATGACATATTACGGTGTTACGAGTTTGGATTTTATGTATATTTGTGGTGTTTTTATGCAACTTCTTCTATTTTCATACATGTTTTACTCGGTCGCCTATTTCAAACTTGCAGTTTTGTTTGTTGCATGCTTTGTATTGTTTAATTTCCAATTCTGTTATTTCATAGATTCATTCCCAGTCACTACTCTCAGACAACAAGCCTCGTCCAATCCAACCAATCTGCACTCTCATCACGATTTCCCATTCACCTTCCCTGTCCCCTACAGCTCGTCCTTGCCACCAGCCGTCTTCTTGGCACCCACCGCCTTGTCCTTACCCTTGACCATGGCTGCCAGTATGTCCACAATCAGATCCGCGGCAGCAATCGACGTCACCTCGGCCACCGAGTCGTACGGCGGGCTCACCTCGACCACGTCGGCACCCACGAGGTTCACGCCCTCGAGGCCCTTGATAAACCGCTTCAGTTCGCGCATCGTCCAGCCACCGGACTCGGGCGTGCCTGTTGCCGGCGCAATGCTCGGGTCCAGGACGTCAATGTCAATCGACAGGTACGTCGGGGTCTCGCCCACGGCCGCCCGTGTGCGCGCGACAATGCCCTCCATGCCGATCTCGTCAATCTCGTGCGCCTCAATCAGCGTGAACCCCACGACGTCGCGGTCAATCTCGTAGTCTTTGGGGCTGAACAGCTTGGTGCGCAGGCCGCCGTGCACGCTCGTGCCCTTTGCGATGCACCCCTCGCGGCTCGCGTGCCAAAAGAAGGTGCCGTGCGTCAGCGCCGACTGGTTCGACCGGATGCCCGTGTAGCCCTCGTACGGGTCCCACGTGTCGAGGTGCGAGTCGAGGTGGATCACCGAGATGGAGCCGTACACGGTTTTGAGGGACCGCAGGATCGGCAGCACAATGGAGTGGTCGCCGCCGAGGCTGATGATCCGCGGGTGCTTCCACGCCGTCGCGTCTGATGTGGGGTGGTACAGCACCTGGCGGTAGCCCTGCTCCATCTGTTTGAACGCGTGCGCCGCGTCAAAGGGCGTAATGGGAATGTCGCCGCAGTCGATGATCTCGAGCCCCTGCTCGTACGGGTCGACGCCCCACACGGTGTTGTAGCTGCGGCCCTTCTTCTCGCGCGCCGAGCCCGCCCGGATCCCCCGGGGACCGAAACGGGCGCCCGGGCGGTACGACGTGGACGTGTCGTAGGGGAATCCCAGCAGGGCAATGTCGAGCGGCTTGTTGTGCGACGCGGCCAGGCAGCGCTGCCACTCGAGATGGGCAAACGTCACAGGCTGCGAGAAAGGGAGGTCGACATCGAGGTCTGCTGGTCAGCCGCATCCATCACGAAGGCCCGTCTCCACGTCTTCACTCACCTTCTATGTGATGCTCATAGTTGGGCCCGACGTTGACAGCTGCGGCCAGGCCTGGTAGCAGGCAGTGGAGGAGCGTGGGACGCATAGCAACGAGTTTCTGGTGACGATGAATGATCTTCTGGGGAGGAGGGAATGGTGAATGAACTGATGTTGGTGTGTGGTAGCTGTGAGGAAAGGTAGAAGAAGCTTTAAGTATCAACGGATAGGAAAAGAAGCAAGAAACGTTTTTTTTTTGTTCACATTTTTCTCATTAAGTCAAAAGCACTCTGCTTCGGCCTACTCCGCATACTCACGGGAAAAACCTAGCGAAGTCGGCCTTCTCCATCAGAAAAACGAAGCTCTGAGCAACGCCAAAGAGGGGTGGGTCCATAGCAAAGCAGACGCCGAGCTCGACGTGCCGTTCGACGTCCTGCTTGACGTCATGTTGTGTAGGCATTGGCTGCACAGTCCTGTAATCCCAGTACCAGACATGAGCCATCCCGTGGTCCCGGGGAAATCTCGCTGGTGATAGCGATCATCGTCGTTTGGTAGTGGCTGGCTTTCGTAGTACGGAAGTCGTTCGAGTGTAGCCTTTCTTGGCACCTCGCAGACGCCTTCCCTTTTTGTTGACAGGGGCGTGTAAGTGGAGATGACGCTAACGGGACCCACAGAACGGCAGAAAAGCGGGGCTAATTGAGCTCGCTCGCAGACGACTTCCCAAACCAGAATGCGCACCAAGATGCGCCAAAATGCGCCAACGGAAAACGATGTCAACTCGGAGAGACTATATTTCTATTTCATCTCCAGTCTAGCAACATGATAAGCATCCTGGCCTGCTTGCGTCCTCTACCCCGCAAGAACCTCACCCACTCTTATCCGCCCCATTGCATGCCGACGATAGATCGAAACGACATACGAAATCAACACATCGATCCATTGGGCAATCACCAGCGAGGAGCAACACGAGTCATCACGAGTCAACACGAGTCCACACGAGACCATTCGTACAGGGGTCGCGAAGCCGAACCCCGATAAGAGGAGGAGAGGGGTAGGTTGGCGCTCGTGGCGAACGGCTATCGACCAATAAGCTTGACATCGCGGCTGCAGCCGTGTGCTGTCGCTGGCAGTTGCTTTATCTGTAGCTTACTCCAAATTTGATGCCTTTCCCTTCTTCATCTGGCCTTGTCATGCTGGTAGCTTCGGTTGAATTCACAGCGTGAGGATGCTTCACGGTCATTGGCTACCCCGACCATGACTATATGAACGGCCTTCATTACCAAAGGTTACCAAGCAAGGGCAATCAACGAACAGCATCCGACAACCCAACGGCGTCATTCTTCGACACAACGAAGCTCACTATCACGCGTTTGTAAACCACCTACAACGAAATCTCGTATACAGCAAACAATTCCTTTGTGCAGAGTTCTGCAGTTGCATATCCGCATTGACACTCTTTCACCTCACTGTCTGTTATTTATTTCTTCGTTTATATTTTTGCATACATCACGGCCATTCACCCTCCCCACACGATGGGTTTGCCTCTAGCTGTCCTGGCGACGGCAGCCGTCGTCGCTATTTTTGCCGTGCAGGCCATCTACTCCGTCTTTTTCAGTCCGCTTGCCCGCATCCCGGGCCCCAAACTCTACGCCTTGACGAGCTGGCGGCTCGCATACGACGACTGGTCCGGCGCCCGCACGCGCAAGCTGTACCGGCTGCACACACAGTACGGCCCCGTTGTGCGTGTGGGTCCCAACGAGGTGTCGTTTAGCAGCCTGGCGGCGATGCGGACCATCTACGGCGCGGGCAGCGGGTTTGAGCGGACGTCGTTTTACCGCATGTTTGAAGTGTACGGCCGCAAGAACATGTTCACGATGGGCCCCGCGCGGGACCACGCGTCGCGCAAGAAGATGGTGGCCAATGCGTACGCCAAGTCGACGATGCTCAAGGGAGCTATCGCGGCGCTGGTGGAGACCAAGGCACAACACTACGTGGACCTGATCGAGGCGAGCGCCGGTCGTACGAGCGACGTCTTTGCGTCGCTGCACTACTTTTCGCTTGACGCCATAACGCAGTTCCTGTACGGCGACGCGGGCGGCACGGCCTGTCTGACGGGATCCGCGGTCCACCAGGCCCTCATCAACGACATTGTCGACAAGGCGCGGCGCAAGCTGTCGTGGTTCTCCGTGCATATGCCTGATTTCATTGCGGCCGTCTACGCGCAGACGGGCATTCTGGGCTGCTTGGCCGAGCGGTTTTTGTATCCCATGCAGAAGCCCACGACGTACACGGGTATCCGCGACTACGCACGTCATGCCGTCGAGGTGTTTGCCGACCATGCCGCCGACAAGACGCAGGACGAACTAGACCGTGAGCCGAGCGTGATTGCCAAGCTGTGGAAGCACCACGTGTCAGCAAAGAAGACGTCGGCTGGTAGCGGCCTGGACAATGCTGACATTGCCGCCGAGTGTGCGGACCACTTGCTGGCCGGCATCGACACGACAAGCGACACGCTCATGTTTTTGGTGTGGCTGTTGTCACGGCCGGAGAACCGCGAGTTCCAGGAAAAGCTGATTGCGGAGGCGCGCTCCGTCGATGCCGCCGACGTCAACGAACACGGCATCACCCGCGCCCACGCTGCCGACAAGCTGCCCTACCTCGATGCCGTCATCAAGGAGACGCTGCGGCTGTTTCCGCCGCTTCCCGGCTCGGAGCCGCGGCTGTCCAGAGCCACGACGACCATCGACGGGTACACGGTGCCTGCCAACACGGTCGTGTCCATCTCGCCATTTGTGCTGCAGCGGAACCCGGCCGTCTTCAAGGACCCGTCTGTGTTCAACCCCGATCGGTGGATGGACGCATCGGCTGACACGACGGAAATGCAACGTTGGTTCTGGGCCTTCTCCAGCGGCGGCCGCATGTGCATAGGCATGCACCTGGCCATGGCCGAGATGACCACGCTGGCGTCGTCGGTGTACCGGCGGTACCGGACCGTGCCGACGGACGGCTTCGACGCGATCTCGCCGGGCATCACGAGCCGTTACGAGGTGTTGTGTGACGACAGCTGCCGAGAGATGCGGGTAAGTTTCTGCTCAGTCTAAACGTGACGTTTGTTTTGTGCGTACTAACTTTTGTAGGAACACGAATGCCGTATCCAGTTCCAGCCTCTGGATGGGTAGTCCACGAACGGAGTTCAATAAACAGGGTAAATGCAAAGGTGAAGGGGAAGGAAAAGTGAAAACATAAAAAGGAAAGGAGAAAAAAAGGGGACAGAGACGAAAAAAAAAAAAAAAACAACAAGTCGAGTCACACAGCGTCGAGACCAGCGCAAAATATGAACTTGCTTTGCACACACTGTCACCCTATTCCGCCAGCAGTTTCTCTACCGATCTGATCCTGTACCACATCTGTGCCCAACCGTAGCTGCGCGGGCTGATAATGTCCGAGTGGTCGATGAGCACGCCATTTTTCCAGTTGCATGCCAGCGACTGGGGACAAAAGGAGATTCCGGCCAAGTGCAAGAAACGCGCCACGGCCGCAACCCGGTCGTGTTCTTGCTGTTGGTCCTCTTTTAGTCGCTCTTGTCGTTGCTTCTCTTTTTGTTCTTTTTGCCGAGCTGCCAATGCCTCACGTTGTGCCCGTTGGTTCCGCGTCTCGACACCAACCGCAAGCGCCTCTTTGGCCTCGGCCTCGGCTTTGGCCTTGGCTCGTTGTTGTCCTTGCCAAGTTTTGCTGTGCCTCACCCTCGCCCTCTCTTTGTCCATCCCTCCGCTTTCCACATACTCGTACACAATGGCGTAGTGCAGCTCCAACTCGTCTGCCGCGTCGGCCAGGCCAACCTCGACCTTCCAGTCCTTCAACTCCTGCAGATCTTGCACATAACGCTTATGCTTGTCGACGACCTGGACCGCCGGAAAAACACCCAAAGGCATGCGCCTAACGAGGGCAATTCCATCGACGCGCAGCCAGCCGTGGAACTGCGCAAAACGCGGCATCGAGTCTCGTCCCAAGCGGATGACCTCACTGGTTTGGGACTGGACTTGATGCTGGACCTGGGACGGCGGTACGCTTTGTGAGGTTTCGTTGGTTTGGTTGCGCTGCTTTGCTTCAAGGGAAAAGGCCATCAAGTTGCTCAAGGCGTCTTCATGAGTTTGGGGGTTCGCATGCACTAGTACAGTGCCTGGGGGTTTGTCTTGCTTGTTCTGGTCGCCCTGTTCTCCCTGTTCGCCCTGGTCGCCCTCTTCTGCCTGTTCGCCCTGTTTGCCCTGTACTGCCTGGACTCCCTGGATTCCTTGGGCTCCCTGGGCTCGCTTGCCTGCGTGGCCTTCCCAGTCAAGAGATGCACGCAGCATCTGGAGCAATGCTGCATTTTGACACTCCCGCTGCGCAGCCCAATACCAGGATATGTCGTAGGTCACGCCAGCATCCCAGAACTATTCGAGGTAGATATTAGGAACGACGACTCCGAAGAACAAACAAGACGACATACTGCCCGTAGAAAAGAAATAGCACGCACCAATTTCAGCGCGTACGGCCCCTTGTCGCCAAAGAAAACACGCCACACAGCGCCATCCAAGCCAGCGCCAAGGAGTCTCGCCCGTCTCCAGTCAATCGTGTCCACGTCAAAGGTGCACCGGCGCAGCTTTGGAGTCTTGAGGTCGGCCATGGTGAAGCTCAGCGGCTTGTCGTCGGTCATCGGAGTGTTGTCTAAAAATGGCACCTGCATGTACCGCTGGCGCCGTATTTCTGTTATACCGAGGGGGTGTCTGGGATCGCGGAACTGTTTTTAATCTGTTCGATTCGACTTTAAGCCTAAATTAGAACCAGAATGTGACCAACAACAAAAGAAAGGGGTGGTCCGGGTGGAGAGGAGGTGATGAGGGAAAGAGACGGTGCGATGAAACGAAATGGAGACCGTTGGGGGCAGAAGGACATAGAGGCTTACTCGGTAGGGCGGGCGACAAAGTTCTTTGGCCGAACGGGAATCTGTTCTTGTGGCAGCATGTTGTCATTGGGTGATGGTTGAGGCGCCAGGAGAATGTGTTCGAAGTAGAGGAGGAGATTGAGGCGCGTGCTGTAGGAGCTGAGATGCTCGGTTTCATTTAGTAACAACGACGTTTGTGCCATGTATTTATGTGTAGTGAGTTTGGCCCCACAATCGCATTGCAGCCAATCAGATGTACTTTGGGGCGCCGACTCCTGGCACGCGTGAGTATGTACGGTATGAAACGTAAATAAACTTGCGACCCTCACCTTCTTTCACTTTTTCATTTTTCACGCTTTCACGCTTTCACTCTTACTTCTCTGCTACTCTTTCCATCATCCCCCTTATATTTTGGCCCAAGAAAGAATATCAAGAGGGCGTGCCTAAATTCGCCGTCTTCGATCTCAAAATGGCACAAAGCAGTTGCGCAATAACGACAGGCAGTCGGCGTTGGCTCTTTCTGTCGAGCCCATCCGAAGCCGAATATCGAGGGACCGTCGTCACCGCCATGCCTTCCGACGAGTCTATAAGGTGGCCGCGAGCGACATTTTCTTATTTTCTCCTTTGTAAGATGCGTTCTTCGTCATCGAATTAAAACGTGTGTCTTGACAGTTGCTGCTCTCTCCTCTCCTTGCTCTCAATTACAGTCCCCGAGTACAATATACAGCACAATACTCCACGTCCATCCATCATCTCGTCGCCACTACACACGGTGTCCGCCGTTGGTCAAGCCCACAATGCCCGGCCGCAGGTAGTTGTGGTCCCCGTCGAGACGCGCCCGCAGCTCGGCCGATGACACCAGCTCGTCCACGTCCCAGGTAGCATAGACGTAGCGTCCATGCAGAAACCGGGCTTCTTGGGAAGCGGCCCAGACGGCAAAGTGCGCTGGCAGCTCCATCTCGTCAAAGGGCAGCATGTCCTTGGTGAAGCCCAGCGGGGGCCAGGCGTCGCTGTAAAGCATGCCCGGGTGGAAAGACAGGACCTGGAGGGTGTCGGGGGACACGCCGTCGGCGAGCAGCGAGAACGCATAGGTGGCGGTGCTCTTGCTCAGAATGTAGTCCGGACGCAGGGCCAACCAGTTGTGGTCGGCCATATTGACGGCGTTGGTGGAGACGTAGACAAAGTACTTCTGCTTGCTGTCGTCGCCGCCGCTGGACTGCTTGCCAAAGTGTAGAGCCATGTTCATGGGGCCCCGGAAGTTGGCGGCCATCATGTCATCGAGAGCGGGTACACCTGCAGCACCATCGCCGGCGTGTGCTGCCTTCAGGCCCAGCTCCAGCAGTGGCTTGGGCTGCCCAAACGTGCCGGAACACTGCACAAGCACATCGACGTGTACGCCGTCGGCCGCCAGCTGGGCCCAGAAGGCGTCCACAGTGGCGTCGTCAGTCACGTCGACGGCTACAGCGCGGAAGTGGGTGGGAGACTTGGTGGACTTGGCGACGTCCTCAAGTTCGCGGGCGGCTGCCTCGAGCACGTTCTGTCGTCTCCCGACAAGAATGACCGTCGCTGCATGAGCGTCACCAAAGGCCGAAGCAATGTCTTTACCGATGTTGTTACCACTTCCGACCACGACAACCGTACGCCCGGCCTGGCTGAGCTCAGGACGTGTCGGGTGGATGGCTGCGTACGTGTCGCGGCGGATGACTTTTGTAAAGTCGGTCTCGGGGATGACGACGCCGTCCATATTGAGGCGGATGGTAGCAGAATATGGTGAGGAAGGTGATGTAGTATGAAGCCTGTTTGTCTTGCTTTTGTATAGAGAAATAATTTCGTGTCGAGTTGATTGTTCTCTTCGAATGGAAACATATACGGGAGAGGTCACTTCTTATAGTCGCCATGGGACATTCGAAGAGCAGCCGTCAAACGAAACCAGAAGAGAACCGGGCAAACTCGACCGGACACTTTGTCATCATGTTCGTTGTTGTTCCATCCACGACTCTCGCCGGTTCAGAAATCACCCGTATTCTGTCGCAATTCAATGTGTCGTAACGGCGTTCCTGACCATTGTGGTTAGCTAGGCTCCTTCGTTAACTGCGACTTACACGGGGCATCGGAGACTTTTGCGGGGACGTTCCGAAAAGGCTTAGCGCCCGCATGCGTTGACCGTTTATCGTCAGCCAGCTGACAGAACGTCGCCCTTACCTCTACGCGCTTCCACCACCATCAATCCACCTTCATCAAACACAATCTCCGTACACAGCATCCCCTAGCCATGTTCGCGCTGCCCAAGGCACCGGCATGCACAGCGTGTGCCCGCGCTAAGCGTAAGTGCGACAAGGCACAGCCGGCGTGTCGTCGGTGCCTCGACCGGCAAATGACATGCTCCTATCCACCAGCAAAGCCCAGCAGTTACGTCGCTCTGCGGCAGGAGGCAGAGACAGACGTACTTCTCCCAACAACCAACAACACGAACTCAAATGGTTTGTTTGGTGGCCTCTTCCTGGGCAGCGTCGACGATGCCATGCCGGCCGTGCCGAATGCCGCTAGTCTAGATCTCGGCCTTCTCGACAATACAGCCTCTACGAGTGGTACCATCGACCCTACGTCCGCATTGTCCCACTTCTCCTGGCTGTTGGAAACCCCCAAAAGTTTGGACCTACAGGTAGGCCTGTTTCAACCGCTGCCACAACCGGCGCCATGGTTTCCGTCCCAAAGTACTACTCTCATTGCACCATCTCATGCCCAACTGTGGCCACCAAAGACATCGTGGTTCCTCTTACCCGCCACATGGTCCATTGACCACCGTGTGCATCTACATCACCATGCCTCCAGTACGAGCACTGCCTTCTTGCGCCTGCAGGTCGCCGGTATTCGCACCTGGCTGCGGACATGGGTCGCCACGGGTGGCTGTCCGTTTATCCATCCAAACGTGTATGGTAACAACGGCAACAAGGACAACACGCCTGCCTGTGTGCAGGTTGCGTTCCTGGCCATGTCGAGCTATATCCACCGCACCGAGGCAACGACAGAGATGGTGCTGGACGCAGTCGATGCGCAGGCCAGCCAGTTGGTAGCACCGGGCGGCGAGGCTACGGATGCCAGCACCACCACTCTCCTGGCCCAGCTCGGCCGCGTCCATGCCCTCGTCGTCTACCAAGCCATTGGCCTGTTTGACGGAAACACGCGGGCACGCCATCGTGCCGACCTGCGCCGGTCGACACTCGCCCGCTGGTCGGGGCAGCTGCTTGAGGCGGCCCAGCAGCAAGGGGCGGTGGCGGAGCGTCCCCTGACTCCCGTCGTCTCTATCGTCGACGACCTCGACCACAACAACAACGACCGCAGCGATAACATTAATGCGTGGCATGCCTGGATCGTGGCCGAGAGCATCCGCCGCATGTGGACCATATCGACAGCCATTGAAGCCATTTACCACACACTGCAGCACGCGTGGAGTCCCGCGACGGGCAGTCTACCGTTCACGGCCCGCTACGGACTCTGGCAGGCCAGGTCCGCTGCCGAGTGGGAGACGGCCAGGAGTGCCGACGGGAACACGAACAGCTGGCTCTACAGCTTACATGATCTCGGTTGTTTGATCGATGCGGCGGATGCCGCCGATGTCGACGTATTTAGTCGCGGCCTCATGTCTTCGGCTTACGGACGCGACAGAGTCATACAGTGGGAGAAAAGCAGCCGAGAGCGTCGTCTGACGAATTCACATGATCGGTAGAGTAGGCGAGAGAGTTTGTGTACCCCGAGGCACGGCGTCGTTCGTCGGAGTAACTTGTGAGTTGTTGATCGTTGCAGAAAAATGTCCGACAGTGTCCGACGTAGGACAGATGTGGACGGCGAGCTAGACGAATAGTTGTTTACTGTTGTTTCTATTATTTTTGACAATTGTTTGTCAATGTGACTTGTCATATATTTGAGACAATTTTGTGGTCGTGTGTTGTTTGCATAGGTAATTCTTTTTTTTTCCTTTTTTTTTTCTTCAATTGGCCAAGATTCTTTGGATGGAAATAAAAAATAATCTAAAATAAAATAAAAAACCCGTTGGAAAATGATAGGAACTCAAATGACGACAAATTTCATCGACAATATTAAAGATAATAAAATACAACAAGTCATCTCCTTAAACCTCAATGGTAGTGAACGGTCTACTCAAAAAACGCAGGCTTTGTGCACTGTGGCGGGCAAGATGGTCGGCATAAGTCGCTCCTTCCTGCCAAGCATCACGACGGGACGTACTTTCCGAATCGGGCACGTCATAACAGTCAAGCAACACAACCCCTCTTCTTTGTCGTCTCTTGTGTCCCATTAGGCGGCCTGCATGTTTGTTGTCCTACGCGCTCACAGCAGTCTGTGGCAATCCTGAACAGTCGCCGGCCCTCCCGTCTTGTTTTGCCGTGGCCCATTTAGCCAAATTAGCCCAGTCGTCCCGATCTATAGACATTGCCTAACAATCCAATATCCAATATCGACGTGCCGCGATTGCCAGAGATCGACTGCCCCCGTCACTTCATCGACGACCCCGGAGAAGTCCCCTTACCCGTCTACCCTTGCTGCCTTCCCACGTTACCAGCAGTCTCGGCAAAAACCCATAGCACTGCCGGCTGTGCCTCTGCGTTGAGGTACTGGAAAGGTCAAGGTTAGGTTTGAACGTTAAGGTTCAAGGTTCCAGGTTCGTGAGCCTCAAGAGCTCCACATCTACATTTACGCTTACGACTACGTCTACGACATGACTGCTGATATCGTCACCCCGTAGCCGACGACCACCATGCTGATCACCGTGCTGGCCTCGCGGCGGCCGTCCTTGGTTGCTCGCTACGTCGTGCCGGCCAGCATTCTGGTGCTGCTGGCATACTGCTTCTCGCTGCCGACCAAACTCCAGATGGCCACGGCAGCCACGATCGCCCAGCTGCACCAAAAGCACCGCCAGCACTACCACACATCGGCAGCCAATGCAAACATCCACCCGATGTTGATGCCGGTGCCCATTCCCGTGGCTGCTGCTGACCAGAAAGCACAGCCGCCACCATCCCCTTTGCCCCCAGCGACACAACACCCCATCGAGCGGCTCGTCGCCGAGGCCGACAAGCAGTTCCGCAGCCTGCTCGCACACGAGACGCACACCCTGGCGGATGCGGCTGCCGCGTACCGCAAGCGTCGCGGCCGGCACCCGCCGCCCGGATTCGACCGGTGGCACCGCTTCGCCAGAGAGCGCAATGTCGTCTTTGTGGAGTCCTTTTGGGACCAAATCTACCACGACCTGCACCCCTTCTGGGCGCTGCCGCCGAAGCCTGTGCAGCGCGAGGCGCGCGACTTTGAGATGACGATCCGCGTGCGTCGCGGGCGGGCCACGACAACGAGTGACTGGTTCTGGACCCAAATCTGGCTGGACCTGCTGAAGACCATCGAGTCGGAGCTGCCGGACATGGACATTGCGCTCAACGCCATGGACGAGCCGCGGGTGGTGGTGGCGTGGGAGGCGATGCAGAATTATGTGGTGGAGGCCCAGCGGACCCAAGGGTTCCCGCGGCCAGAGGACGTGCAGGAGACGTTTCAGTCGTTGCCGTTGGGGGAGGGCGATGGTGACGATGGCAACAGCAAAAGCAACAGCGTCGCAAACAGTAATCACAAACGGTGGACGACAACGGGGCCGTACTGGGATCTGGTGCGGCGCGGCTGTGCGCCCCAGTCGATGGCGCGGCAGACAAAGACGGCACCGCCCACAACGAACCACGGCCTACCAGACATTACCGACACCTACACCAATCCACACATGTACCGCGGGTTTGTGGCCAACAGCTCGCTGTCGAGCGACGTGTGCCACCAGCCCGACCTGGCGGGGCTCAACGGAATATTTATCGAGCCGCTCTCGATCTCCACCACAGACACGCTGCTGCCCATTTTCGGCGGCAGCAAACTCTCGGTCAACAACGACATTTTGCTGCCGGCACCCATGTACTGGAGCAACGAGGCGCGGTTTGGGGGTGATAGCGGGGGCACAGCAGACCGGCCGTGGTCGAATAAGACGAATGGCGCCATTTGGCGGGGCGTGGCCACGGGCGGACACAACCGGGCGGACAACTGGAAGGGCTTTCACCGGCACCGGTTCGTCGCCATGAACAACGGCAGTCTGGTGGCCCATGCAGAGGCGGATCCAGAGCACAAGGCACCCAACATGGTGTTGCCCGCCGCATCCTACAATTTGCAGGCGCAGAAGGAAGGCGGGCTGGGCACGTGGGTGTCGTCGTGGTCCGACTGCGGCTTTGTTGACCTGATGTGTGACGGTGGGGGGACGGCCGAAACGAATACCGGCGGTAGCAACAATGGCGGCGCCACCGACGACAAAACCTGCTCGTACGTTGACGACTACTTTTCTGTAGTGGACAGTGTGTCCCTCCCCGAGCAGTTCCACCGCAAGCTGCTGCCCGACATTGACGGCAACAGCTTCAGCGGGCGGTATCTCGCGTTCCTCAAGAGCTCTAGTTTGCCTGTCAAGGCCACCGTCTGGAAGGAATGGCACGACGCCCGGCTCGTCGCGTGGAAGCACTTTGTGCCCATGGACAACCGGTATGGCGACTGGTATGGCATTGTCGACTTCTTCCTGGGGGGCGGCGGTGGAAAGGGTGAAAAGGGCGAAAAGGGCGACCGGATGGCAGAAGCGATTGCGTCTGCCGGCAAGGCATGGGCAGACCGTGTGCTGCGCAGAGAGGACATGCAAGTGTACGTGCTGCGGCTGTTGCTCGAGTATGCGCGCGTGCTGGACGAGAAGCGGGAACTATTGGGGTGGGTGGGCGACTTGAAGGCGTAGGGGAACACGGTGAGGAACCAAAAAAAATGTAATTGTACGATACAAAAGTGAAGTCAATCTGCACGAAATACGACACTGCGGAGCATATGTAAGATACGGAGAACAAAACAATCAGATGATCATCGAGAGTGTCCCGTTTCCTGTTGCTGCTGTATGATTGGCGGGCGAATGATTGCTGCGTAGCTGTGCCGAGTCTGTTGTGGTGCCGTTTGTTGACATTGAGATGTTCTGCCAGCCACTCTGTCGTACAGCACCTGAGCACCAACCTCCGACACTTTTTTGGCGCTGCGAAGCACTGTTAGTCCGCTGTAAGGCGCGGGTCGCAACTGCGCTAGTCTTGTTTTGTACACAGTCTCCCCCACCTACTCATGATGATTGGTTTAGAGCCCCATAGGTGGGTCTGCCAGCAGAGCAGCGTCGTCACAGTACTGTGGACGGTTGCTGTGCATCAACCATGTGAGGCCGTTTCCCACATTAACAAGTCCAAGGCCGGGAAACCAACCCCCTGCTCGTCTGGGCGTGGGCTGGCAAGGCATGTGGGCAGGACGTTCTTTTTCGAGTATTTTCTTTCGTGTCTTTGCCGTGTGTCTTGCTTCCCCGTCTTTTTTGGCATTCCTCATCCTCGCCAATTCTCAAGTTTGCGACAATTCCAATTACGATTGCGGCGATTGCTCAACTGCCACGACACTCTCTAATCGCTGCATCGCGGCCCAACGCCGACGAGTGGCAACTAGGATTGTACTGCGATTGTGACGACGACGGCGACGACCAATAGCTGGACGAGTCGAGCGACTGTCGATTGTTGATTGTCGACATCGGCAGCGGGGAAGCCCTTGTTGTCGCACCAGGCTGCTGTAGCCAGGACACGACGGCTTCAGTGTCTGTTGTGTTGAAGTAGCTGTCTGCTGCCCCTCCACCTCTGATCTCTCTGCGATTGTCGTCGCTCTCGATCCTCGTCCACACTCGCTTCCTCGACACGAAACCTCTCCGGCTTCCGTCACCGACTCCTCCTCCTCCTCGCCCCTCACTCATCGTCTCCTCGCTCCGCGCGCAAACTCCGGGCACCGCTCGTCGACTCGTGGCTCGCTTTCGCTCGCCATGGCTTCCACCACCACAATGTCCGAGTCCATCGACGTCGAGCGGCGCTACGACTACCACGCCGCCCGCGGCCACCGGCACGCCACCCGCATCCACAAGTACCGCTGGCCCGCCGTGCAGCTCAACTTCTGGATCGTCATCATGCTCGCCGCCGCCTGCACCTGGATCGGCATCTTTGCCACGCTCGTCCAGACCCAGCAGCGCCTTGTCCTGCACGTCCCCTGGTACTTTGCCTACATTCTGACCGTCGCGTCCCTGGGCGTGACCTTTGTCCTCGCCATCCTCGGCCTCATCTTCCAGCGGCGCCTCCTGCCGTCCATTGTCATGATTGGCGCCTTCATGATGTTTGTGCTCTGGGTGGTCGCGCTGGTCGTGCTGTCGATTGAGCTGTTTGGCGACAGCGGCGCCGGCGTGGCGACCAACTGCAACCTCAGCGTGTTCAACCAAAACCCCATTGGTCTGTCGACCAGCACGCTGGCGTGGATGCAGCAAAAGAGCATCTGCCAGTCGTGGCAGGCGGCGTTCGCGTTTGGCCTGGTGGGCGCCATTTTCCTGTTCTGGATCATGGTCATGGCGTACCAGGTCTTTGCCGATGATGTGTAGGGTAACGGACGGGAAGAGGCGGTTGTCTTTAGAAACGGGGGACAAAGAGTTGTATGGTTTTATGACCTGGCGTTTTCTCGGTTGATATCACTTTTTTTGCTATGGGGTGCTGTTTTGACTACGTGCCACACAATACGGTTGTCCTTTTTCAGTCATGACCTAATTTGCATTTTTCCCATCATTTATATCGTCATATCGTTACGTCTTGCACAACTTCCACAAGCTACGTTTGGCACATGTACGTGTTTTTCGAGTTCATGGGTATTATAATGTTTTGTATTTGGTTTGGCAGTAGTCTAAAGTCTTATTGTCGACAGGAGTAGAACTGACAGTGCGTCAGATTACGTTCCCTTAGTTGGAGTACTTGGGGTCGACCTTCTTGCTGTGTGTGTGTTAGCAGTGCTTGTGTTGCTCGTGTTTGTGCTGTGACAATTCAGTGAGGGATGACCTACCCAGTCACCTTCTCAAAGGCACCGCGGGCACCGTCGGTGATCTTCTCGCTGGTCTCGGGGTTGACCTGGTGGCCAGTCTTCTTGGAGACAAAGTTAAAGGCCTTGTCGCCGTAGTCCTGCTTGCCAGCGGCACCACCGGCACCACCGGCGGCACCACCAGCACCGCCAGCAGCACCACCAGCACCACCAGCGTTGTTGGCGGCACCGGAGCCACCGCTAGCCAGGTTCTTGAGGGCGTCCATTGTGATTGTGAGAGGTAAAGTTGGTGAGGGTGTAAAAGTTTGTGGTAGTAGGAGATGGAGTTGGATGAAGAGAAGATGAAGTCGATGGAGAGATGGAAGATGGAGGGAATTTGTTCTACTCAGGGGCCAGGAACGGCCTTCTTTTATACATGTCATGGCCCTTCTATGTTTGCCCACTTGGCGACGCTAATGACAGCATTGGAGGACAAGCAGGCGAGCTGACAAGGCAGCTCAAAGAATGAGATGGGCCAAGACAAGAGACGAGACACGAGACGAGAGACAAGACCAAGGCAAGACAAGTCGGAGCTGAGGAAAAGAGAGGGGCTCGAGGGGAAGCATTACATCAGAGCCCCGCGCGACTACTGGCTGCCTCTCCTCAATTGTCGAGCGAGAAGTATACTCCGTAATGCCCCGTAGAGCTTCGTCGATGCTTGTTCTTGGTCGAACGCGCAAGCTGGTCCAGACGGTGATGACGTCAATTGGCACCTTTAGGGCATTCGGCGCTGGATACCTGCTATGAAGCCCGCTGCAGGCCTATGGTGGGCGGCACAGTTAGTTGCCAAGACTTTACTCCCTTTTAGGCGTTGTCTCTGTGCCATTCTTCACTGTATCTGGCTCCTGGCACATGTGGAAAAACAGGAAGAAGCTGAGAGAGCGGTCTCGCCGATCACTTGCGAAAGCGAGGGGGAATCTGAAGGAAATGGACCTCCCAGAACCATGTCGACAGCCTAAGACAACGATCGGCTGTTCCAGTCGCGATCGCTTTGAGCATGCGAGAGCTAAACTCTGCAGACGGCCCCACATTACCTCCATCGTCTTGGCCTCGATCAATTTCATTGGCTTGTGAGCAAGTCAGCCCTCAAGCGGCGCCATGCGCTAGAATCTGGGAATCTGGGCATCTCGGCGAGAGCTGAGAAACACGCGTAAAGAAGGTAGCGAGGAAGATCGATGGTCGCAGCACGCAGCGCAGGTGTGGGTTCAAAACGCTGCTGGTGACGAAACGCTTTTTCTCTGGTTCTACAGACGTCCCTTTGAGCTTCCTTTCTTCTGCCTTTGCCCGGGCGTGTCTTGGATGACTGAATGATGCTATTTTGAGACGCGGGAATCATCACTACAGAGACAAAGACCGGGACAGGCACAAGGCACCAAAACGGGAGAAGCAACGGCGAGAAGTAACCGGACCAGGGGCTTACGCAGGGCAGAGAGACATTGATTGTTACGTATGTCAGAAAGTAAAGAGCACGTGACTAAACTGCAATTGGAACTCTCCTCTTACAACACATCGGCTTAATAGACTCCACGATATGCCTCCAGTGCGCTGAGTAGCACACCTGCGGTAGAGCTGTCTTGTAACGATGTCTCGTCGGTGCAGGTTCTCTCCTGTCTAGTAGAAGCAGTCATGCAGGACACGACGGCCAAGAGGCCACCTCGACACCCGCGATGGCATCATTACGAAGCATGTCTGGGATTAAACGTGAGCCCTCTGCAAGAAGACGACACGGGCAAGCGCAAAATGATACACGATGTCCCTAGTGAGGACAAGTGTAGTCACGGAGACAAAGCGAGGACAGTCAGACCCGGTATGTTGGAGTCGCTTGTCGGGGCGTCGCAGCGGCAATGGATATGCCAAGGTGTCTTGACGAGAGGTCGACATCAGGGCATCATTCGACGCTGTCTCGGTTCAGACTTCCGAATCTATTTCCACAAGGTTAGCAACTGAGAGAAAGTGACGACACCTCGAAGTCACTGAAGGCTCTTCGGCGGTCGTCTGCAAGCCATTGGCGTGGGCCTGTATCGTGAATCACCACACTGCGCGACCTGGGCGGACGGGAGGTAGAGACTGATGGAACTGTGAGTCAAAGACCACACGTCGGTCATCGGCATTCCGCCAGACTGTGACGCATCGTGGCCTTCAATCGCTCTGGAGATGATGATCCGTGGCTGCATAACTATGGACAAGGCCAGTCTCGTCGACGGCGACCAATTTCGACTGCCATCTCTGGGCCGTAGGAAGGATGTCGTGCATCTGGGTGCCGTTCCGAGGGTGAGGAAGTGAGATTGGGAGTCGGCGATCTTGTCCATAAGTATGCTCATATGGTATCAGAACAGTGCTTGCGTTGCATCGTCCGTCTTAAGCCCCTATGGTGGTGCAACGGAATACGACGTAGGGAGCATGTCGTGCATCCCTTGCATGCGCTCCACCGCCTTCCCGTTAGGTGATTCTTCTACCCCTGAGGGGGCTGACCTCAATGGCTATGTGCTGTTTTCTTCCATTACAGTGCCACGTGTGCTGCCATGGCAACGCTGGAGTCCAGTTGCTCGCTGTAACTCATTGTGTCTGGTCGCCTGCTAGGTTTCATCCTCTAGTGTACGAAATATTTCAGCGGACATCCACACTACTTAGGCCTGTCTTGCGCCCAAACGCCCATGATACAGGCGTTGCGCTAGCGGCTCTCAGTCCTCCCACTCGAGCTCTAGCCTTTATCGCGCCCCACCGCAGCAGCGGAAGGAGGCTCGAGCGCGTCCCTTCCGTCATGGGCCCCCTTGCAGGAAAAACTGCACCCGTCAGGAGGCAGGCGCGACCCAACAAGGGACCGTGGAGACCCGACAAGACGAGGCCACCACGACAGAAGTAAACGAGGAAGGAGAGCAGAGAGAGCAGAAACAGCTCGACTCTGTGCAACGGCTCCAAGCCGATCCCATCTCTGGCCCTTTTGCTCTGATCAAACCTTTCGCTTTCAAACGACCGACTCTCCCACTTTCGCTAAGCCTCCAAACACGCGTCGACGAGACATTCGCGCGATCCCACGAGCATCTCCCGACGACGGCGCCCAGACGAGAAACAAAAGAGACATCGCCACACCGCAACTGATAAGATCACCACCAGAAAAAGTCACCAAGAACGACCATCATCACGGGCAGACACCTCGCATGGACGTGGAAAACGTGCCACCAATGGCGTCGCACGATGCGCACGCCGACGAGAGCACCGGCACCGGCGCATTCGACGACTCGCTCCACGAAGCGCTGACCTCCAAGAACCAGAACCACATGGCGACAGCATCGGACGACCGCTCAACAACGCCGCCGCCGCCGCCCTTGGCTGCTGTCCAGCCACTGCCCACGTCGCTGCACTCGCTGGAAGACAACTCAGGGGTCGCGCACGACACGGGTGACGACATGGCCGACACAACGGGCGGCTCGATACAAGACACGCCGACTGGGACGGACGCGGCCGCCGACAGCATAAATGCACATGCAGGCAATGCAGATGCCACTACAGGAGCAGTCTCCGACGGGCCCTCCTTTGCGCACGCGAGTTTCCTGGACCGGACCGGCCTGGGCCTCGACGGCGACAAGGCCTCGGACTCGTTCCACGACGCTCAGTATCGCATGATGAACGACTCGCTGCCCGGCGTCGAATCCAGCTTTGTCGCGCCCCTCTCGCCGCTGCCCACCATCACCCAAGACGGGCCCGACGACACATATCTCTTTGACTCGCCCAGGAAACGGCAACAGCCAGCGGCCGCACCAGCACCCGGCTCTCTGCCACCGGATGCCGGCGAACCTCAGACCCAGGTACAACCGTCCTCTGCACAAGACGAAGACTCCCTGCTCTGGCCGCCCGACGCACAACAACAACAGCAACAGCAAACCGCACCAAGGGACGACAGCCGACGACGATCCCTCAACCTCAACGAGTCCACCGGCAGCGGCGGCAGCAACGGCCTAGCCCTGCGCTACGGCAAGCGTCCACGTTTCCTGCGAAGTCGCAACGCCAGCCAGCGCTCATCTGCCTCGTCGTTTATCACCAACCCAGACGCCCACGACGCTCACGACGCTCGCGAAGCGCGGGAAGACGGCGGCAACGCCCACGACGATGTCGACAGCGACGTCACCGTTGGTCTCGGCGCCGACTATGCGCTGCAGTCGGGTGGCGCCATCCCAGTCGGTGGCCGCCGCAATGCCAGCGACCTCTTGTCGCGGGCCGTCAGCATGGGCAGTGTGGCCTCGTCGGCCCTTGGCGGTGGCAGCGAGACGTTGGAAGACAACGACCACGACGGCCACCACAACTCCGAAGAGCTACTGCGCACGCCGCGGCCTAACAAGGCGACCCTCGCCCCGCCCACCGACACTGTCCTCACACGCCGCGTCATGGACATCCAGGTGCCCGAGTCGCTGGCTCGCGAGTACAAGACCCGCAACGGCCTCATGACACCGCGCAAGCCGTCCGACTTCCGTTCCGAGTTCGGCAGCACGACGGCGACAGCCACCAGCGCCAAGACGGCCGCGGCCAATGCCACTTCCACTACCACAGGCACGCGCCCTGGCCGCAACATGACCCTCAAGGAACAGAGCAGCACCATTGAGCGCCTGTCCAAGGAAAACTTTGACCTCAAGCTCAAGGTCATGTTTCTGAGCGACCGCCTCGACAAGCTCTCGGAAGACGGCATCAAGGAGATGATTCAGGAAAACGTCGAGTTCCGCACCAACATTGCCATCCTGCAGCGCGACAACAAGGGATTGCGGCGGCGCGTCAAGGAGCTGGAAAAGAAGATTCGCGACGAGGACGACAACAACAACAGACCGGGCACCTCGCGCAGCGGCAACTCATCCAACGGGCTCGACGATCCCGAAGCCGCGGCCGCCGCGGACCAGGAGCGCGAAGAAGAAGTCTTGTACCTGAGGGAACGCGTCGAAGAGTTTACCAACATCATCGAGCAGCTGCGCCAGGACGTCTTTACCAAAGAAGCCGAGAAGCGCCGCATGGGCGACATGATCAAGTCCCTGCAGTCCAGCAGCACCGACAAGAACACCGGTGAGACCCTGGGCCGCCAAGAAGAGGAGGATGTGTGGAAGGATCTGCTGGAGCAGGAGACTGCCCGCCGCGAGCAGGCCGACGACGACAACCGCAAGCTGCGCGACGAGATCTTCCGGCTGAAGCAGGAGATGCACAGCAGTGGTGCGGGGGCCACGGGGACCGTCTCGTCCAACGGCAACGGTGTCGGCGAGCGTAGCCTGCACCACACGACCAACATCTACAACATTTCCAAGCGGGCGGCCAACTCCAACGCCAACACCAACGCCAATGCCCATGCCGTCGGCGGCGACACAGACGGTGCTAGCGCCTCCACCGGCAGCAACACGCTGGTCGAAGAGCTCCGTCGCGAGGGCGAGCAACTGCGCCACGAGAACGCCGAGCTGCGCAAAGAGGTCGGCGCCCAGACGTCCATGCTGACGTCGCGCAACCGCGAAAAGGAGCGCCTGTACCAGGAAATCGAGGACCTCAAGATGGCCCAGCGCCGCGGCGGCGGGCCCGCGCCCTCGACCATTGACAGCCTGCTGGACCGCTCGGCGTCACAGATCGGCATGGGCGTGCGCGAGCGGTCTGGGTCGCGAGCTAGCGGCGGCACGCGGGCCGACACGGTCGTCGGCGGCACCGCGACAGGCGCGGCCGACGAGCAAGACCAATACGACCGGGACGCCGCCCGCGAAGACCTCGAGAACCGCAACGCCGCGCTGCGCGACAAGATCAACGAGGCCAAGCTCGAGAACCAGACACTGCTGCAGGAGCTCGAGGCCACGCTGCTGCAGAAGCAGGAGGCCGAAGAGGTGGCGCTGGGCGTGCAAAAGGACTACGAGGGGGCCATGACCGACCTGATGGCCATGCAGGCGGAGCGCGACGAGCTGATTGCTGAGCTCAACGACCTGGAGCAGAAGCACAGCAACCTGCAGGGCGAATTCGAAGACCTGCGGGCCGAGGCCCAGGACGCCATCGACGGCTACGAGGAGGAGGCCGACCTGCGCGACGCCGAAAACCAGAAGCTGCAGACGGAGCTGGCCGAGAAGACGGAAAACTTTGGCGCGCTGCAAGACGAGATGCGCAAGCTCAGCGAGGCGCTGGTGGGCCTCGAGGACGAGACGGAGAACAAGGTGCGCCGCGTGCAGCAGCTCGAACAGGAGCTCGGCGACGCCAACAAGGAGCTCGAGGAGCTCGAGGCCAAGCTGCTCGAGTCCAACGACAAGGCGCAGCGGCTGCTGGTGCAGCAAGAGAACAGCCAGGGCGAGATTGCGTTTTTGCGCGAAGAGCAGGAGAGCGACAAGATCAACATCAGCCGGCTCGAGGTCAGCATCACCAAGGCCGAGGAGCAGATCCGCGACGAGCAGGAGCGCGTCAAGCAGCTGCAGGCGCAGATTGTGACGGAGCGCGAGCGCAGCGAGAGCCTGGCCACCAAGGACAAGAAGGAGATGCAGCAGTTTGTCAACGAGCTGAGCCGCGAGGCGTCGGGCCACAAGGAAGAGGCGCGCAAGCTGCGCAAGAGCCTGACGTCGCGCGAGGTCGAGGCCACGGAGTGGAAGGAGCGCCTGATGGAGCTCGAGAACAACATGCGCGAGGCCCTGGGCGACTTGAACGGCACGCGGTCCAGCCTGCTCAAGAGCATCGCGCAGATTCAGCGCGAGCTCGAAAACTCGGTGCGCGAGCTGCAGACGACCAAGGGCAACCTCATGGAAAAGGACCGCATCATCAAGCAGCGCGACGCCCTGCTCGAGTCGCACGGCCTCGAGGCGCGCAAGGTCGCCGACGCCCTCGAGAAAGAGCGCGCGGCCCACCGCAACACGAAGCACCAGTTCGACACCTTCCAGAAGACGCACCAGCACGTCACGCGCACCGTCACCACCCAGGACGCGCGCATCACCGAACTCGAGTCGTCCAAGACGCTCGACAAGCGCCGCATGTCCCAGCTCGAGTCCACCTTCCGCGACCAGCTCACCGAGCGCAACAACCTGCTGCTGCTGCTGTGGACGCGGCTCAGCGCCATCTGTGGCACCGACTGGGCGCACGACAACTCGCTCATCAACGGCCGCGCCCTGCCGTCCCTCGAAGTCGTCGCCACCATGCTGTCGGGCTTCACCCGCAATCTCATGGCCGCCATCAAGCACATTGAGGCCGTCGTCGGCGGCTTCCCGGGCCGCATCAAGGCCGTTGAGCGCGATCTCTGGCGCGAGTACCAGTCGCTCGAGAGCACGCTCGACCAGCGCGTCAAGAGGCTGGACCGGCTGGAAGCTGTGGTCCGCAACACCATTACGGGTGCCGGCCCAGGCGGCAGCAACGGCAGCAGCAGCAGCTTCGGCACCCCCGAGCTCCAGAGCCGCTTCTTGCGCTTGGAAGACGCCTACCGCCAGCTCAAGGTCGAAAATACGACGTTGCGCGCCGCCAACGATGTCCGCGCGCGCGTCTACGGCTCGTCGTCGGGCAACGGAGACGGCAGCAACGGCGGCACGGGTCTGGGCATTGGCGGCAGCAGCGGCGTCGGTACCGACACCATGTTCGACCTCCCCGGCGGCGGCGGGTCGCCCTCGCCGTCCATCCCCACCGGGCCCCGCGACCGCAGCGCCAAGTCCGCCCGCGGCAAGTCTGGCCGCAGCGGCGTGCCCCGCCCCATCACCTCGTCGTCGTCGTCGGGTGCCCACCTGTCGCTGACATCGGCGTCGTCGCGGCCCTTGACGGCGGGCGAACTGGCGCTCCACGAGGGCGAGGACACAGGGTCGGGAGCGGGCGGCGGTGCGGACCCTCGGTGGATTTTGCGGCTGCGCGACCTCGAGAACAAGCTGAAGCTCGAGCGCGAGGGTCGGACCATGGACCGAAACGAAGCGGTGCGGCGGTTGCGGGAGCAGGAAGCTGAGCTAGCGCGGCGCAGCGAGCGAGACAAGCGACTGGGGCGGGAGGACTGAGCGCTTGTGAGCCGGAGGCATTCGACGATGTCGGAAGAGGGAGTCCACGGAGCCACTGGAGATGAGTCGATACGGCAGAGGTGGAGTTGCATAGCTACAGCGTGTACAAATATCCTTTTGATTGGCTTGTTTGCATACCATTTTTGTTTTCCACTGTTTGTATTTACGGGCGCTGGGCATATATTTCTTGACTGCGTTTTTTTTTTGTTTGCTTTTCTTTGCTTTCTTTGCTTTCTCTCTATTATTTGACCAGCCAATACGACATGTTTCTGGATATCCTATTTTTAATTGACTGATTTGTCCACGTTCAGAAACTTTCCGTGTTGGCGAATATCGTATGTTTTATCACCCTTCCCACACTAACACAGTGCGATTTTTTGGTGACGTCCTCGACAATGTCAACAATTCCGACCCAGCTTGTTCATCAGCCGCCCAAAAACGTTAAATATTGCTCTTTTAAATACAAATAAGTATTCCTCTTTGTATCAGTTTATTTTACATTTTAGGAAAAAAAATACGTATATCGTGTGTCCTCATTTTTATTTTTATTTTTTATTTTTTGATTGAAATTTATTACGACATAAAAATACCGTAAGACATATTTTTTTTACTTTCGTTTGATGGTAAGTAAATTTACAAACAGGCTTGATATGCAAAGAGTATGCCATTTCAATAGTAATTTCCAAATTACAAAAACCAGCATACCATATCTCTTGGTCTTCATTGCATCTTGGCATATTTGGTACCTCGTCACCACACCAAGTTAGGAAATTTCGTGGCAGTTAGATTCTCGTCGGATGTAAGTCATCATACCTACACACATTATTATGTTTGTCCAAGATGTTAGTGGCCTTGCTGCACAATTCCAACGCGTTCGGCTTGCAGCTCTGCCATTGTGCTGGGTGACGGTTGCGTTATGGCCATCATCGTTCCTTCCGAACATGACGAGCATCGCTCTTTCCCAAGTGAGAACAACACGCGGTCGCCTGAGACGCGCCAAACAAGACGCGTTTCTTGTCCGCTGACGATCTCGAAGTAAAGTTTTGCCACTTCATTTCATCTTCATTTTACAGGCCATCTCTCATCATCTATATTTGCCATCATTTTGCTTCTACCGACACAATGAGTGACACTAGTGACGACCACAGTCACCACGATTCCGACGATGACCATGACGAGGACGTAGATTTCGACGACGACGTCGATGACCCTGACCACCTCCTTCTCCTCCACGTCCATCATCATGGCCATGTTTTCGAGCACATGGTTGGTGGCGGTCTTGATGTTGTTTGCTACAACAGCCGCTACTACGTTGTCGAACATGGATGGCACGGGGACCTGGAGGATCTTGGTGATATGCTCGTGAGCAGGGTGCCCGAAGAAGCAGGTCGTTACAAGGGTATGACGTGCATTTTGCATTACGAAACGTAACAACAAGCCAAAGTGGTAGCTACTAATAATACGTCTCATCGGCTCACAGAGTGGCTTGCCAGATTCAGAGAAATTCGCAGCCTTGGAGGGGACGCTCGAAGCACATGTCTATCCTCTTAGCGACAACAATGTGAGGACCATTCCGGGCATGTTGACAGCAGGTAGCTTTTTCAGAGCGTACCTGGACCTGCCCACCGAATTTCCGTACTTTGATTGCTTGCCGGACTTCCAAGATGATGGTGCCTACCAGAACGTGTTTCCCCACAACCAACACATTTACATCACCAATCTGGATGCAGAGGTATTCACCATTGACTACTCGGTGCACTATCGATTGGGCAACATTCCCCGAAAAGACAACATGTGGTACACTGCCATCGAGCCAAGCGTGTACGGGATGGCCCTGACCGTCAACACGGACATTTGTCCCGAAGAGCACTTGGCCTCTCTCGCCATCGAGCTGCCTGCGCCCGACATGACCTTTGGCACGACAAATGTGCGTCGCTGCGACCCGCACGTCAAACTTGAACAGAGCCATACAGCTTTGTTCGCATTGACCGCAGCAAGCATGTTTGGCACGTACCGCGACACGCTCGCCTGTCTCAGTCGCCAATGGCAACCCTCGTCGTTTCCCTTTCGGGAGTTTGTGTATGCCATTGTCTCATGCGCCGCTGGAAATTTCAGCCTCTGTCAGCCAGCTGCCGTGTCGAAGAGCCACGAGACGCTGATCCTGCAATCGCCCTGGTCCGCCAAGAGATACGAAGGAAAAAAAAGCACACCTCTCGTGCAGTTTGGCTCCATGTCCCATCTCGAGAATCTGCCTCCGGGTGCTGCCCCGACAGAGACAACGTACTGGCTGTCGAGCAGTTTCCCCGACGTGCTGGTCAGCCTCGTCCTTGTCGTGGATGGGAAGGCGGCCACAGACGCCATGAATTGGGGCATCAAGGATTGCACGCGCCAAAAATCAGACGAGGGGCGTTTCTTCATGATCCTTATTTCGCTCTATCAGGTTGCTCTGGCAGAAGTGTCCTGGACGAGCAAAGAACAAGACCAGCCACACCTTCGGATATCGGACCCCATGCCCTTGTCACCCATTGTCCCGGACGATTGTCTCAGCACGCACCCTCGTGAGCGGCCTGTTATGATCCTGGAAGACGCGGACGCCGATGTAGATGAGCCCTTCAAGGAATACATGCCCTGGGTACGTTACCAAGACGGGCCAGAAGAGATCGAAGCCTTGTTTCCAGGAGTTGCGGCACTGGCCAATTTCTTGGAGGTCTCAACGCGCCGCCGAGACATGGCCGCAGTATTGTCGAGCAGCGGGGGTCCTCGCGACAAGATGGGCACCGGCAGAGGCAGGCTGCCGTACGAGCTGTACCCAGAAATTCTCGACTACGTCGACCACACAACCTGGAAGGCATGTCTCACCGTGTCACGCGACTTCCGTAGCATCTGCATGTCCAAATACCGCCTGGACGACCAAACAGCACTTGCCGAAGTGGCCAGCCTCATTGGTAACTCAGCAGACGACTACGGTTCAATGTTCTTTTTCGGAGAGCGCGTGAACTCAAAAGAAATGTACCTCAATCACATCTACCAGGGGCGGGGCGGCATGATTGACCCTGAGATGGTAAACTGCGAGTGGATAATGGTGATTGGCGAGGGGCGGCGAAGAGTTGCCTTGCTGGCGATGGCACAGATGGCTGGCCCGCTTCGAAAGTCGGACTTGGTGGAAACAAATGGCAGAACACGAGTAATGGTCTGGCCAACACTGGTTTTTTGGTAGTTAGGCACCAATATCAGACGCCAAGAGGAAGACAGCCCGGGAGGAGGAAGACAGTCCGGGAGGCGGCATGACAATTCGGGTTTATTGCTTGGAGAGACAGGCGGGCTGCAAGAGAGGTGCTGCCCACAGTTAGCCGAACGGCAACGAGGATTGCCGTAGCGAGGCATTCTATATTTGGAGGCAATTTCTGGTACTTTCTCAACGTGACAATTCAGACTAATCTCTATTTGCACCAGGCCATATTGCGAGTCGCGATAGCCAAGGGAATGAAGTGAAAATTGAAAGCGCATTGGTGATGACATTTGCCGACAACAGCAATCTATCTGGTAGCCACACCGAATCGGGGAACGGCACTGCTGTTGGTCGCCACTGGCAATCAACTGTAATCAAACGGCCATATAGCCGGGTAAACCAGACGGACATTTAGATGACCACGACACGGTATACGACCGATAGAGAACAACCCACGAAACAAAACAGGATGCAGGAATGCAAAAAACTAACCAAGGTTCAGGTATAGGCATATCGCCATGGCATTTAAGGAAGGGCTGTCGTCCGTCGTGTCGCCTCGAGAGGCGGGTCTGCGTTACTCCTTTCCCTCCTCACTGACATTTTGTACTTGCACCTCTCCAGCAAAGACTGATCACAATGAAGTCGCTCTCTGCCGCGTTTCTGGCGTTCGCCGTTCCGGCGTACGCCGGACTGCGGTTCCCATGCTCGACGCTCATCTACCAGCGGCTCGATCCTGCGGGCCAGCCGGGCGCGTTCCCCTCGGCGCATGTGCACCACATTGTCGGCGGCAACGCCTTCAACGTGACGATGACAGGTGATGTGTCCTCGCGGGCGTCGTGCACAACGTGCCAGATGTCGGAGGACTTTTCCAACTACTGGACGGCGGTGCTGTACTTCAAGAGCCCAGACAACGGCAGCTACCACCGCGTGCCCAACATCCCCGTGCAGCCCCTGCTGGGCGGCTCCAACGGCGCCGAGGGCGGCCTGACGGTGTACTACACACAGTACGACCTGTCGCGCGACAACCTTAAGCAGCAGCCTGTGACGGCGTTCCCGCCCGGGTTCCGCATGACGGTCGGCAGCCCCTCCAGCAAGACGCGCAACCACATCGGCCTTAGCTACCAGTGCATGTCTGGCGGCAGCCGCGGCGCCATCACGGCCGACATGCCGACCAAGCCGTGCTCGGGCGGCATCTTCACGACGCACCACTTCCCGGCCTGCTGGGACGGCAAGAACCTGGACAGCCCCGACCACCAGTCGCACATGTACAACACGGTCAACTCGGACGGTTTTACGAACGCGGGGGCCTGCCCGTCGTCGCACCCGGTGCGCGTGCCGCAGGTGACGTTCGAGACGGTCTGGGACACGAGCAAGTTCAACAGCCAGTGGAAGAGCGGCGCGCCCAACCCGTTTGTGTGGAGCTTCGAGGGCAACAGCTACGGCACGCACGCCGACTACATGTTTGGGTGGAAGGGCGACGCGCTGCAGCGGGCGATGAACAAGTCGGAGTGTTTCTACGACGGCTGCGGCTCGATTAAGAAGCAGCAGATGTCGGTGGCCAACCAGTGCAAGATCAAGGACATTGTCAAGGAGGACACGTTGGGCTGTAAGTTTTCCAAAAAGGATCGTGACTATTATCTGCGTTGTTCAAAAGCTGACCAAAAAAGGGCTCACGGAGCTTCCCGGCTGGGGCTCGTCGATGTCGATGTAACGTGGGGGCATAGGGTGTCTGCGAGTATAGTTGTTCTTGGATGGTATTCAATTACTGCAATATGTAAAGGTGTCAGATGTTGTCACGTACATTAAAGTATCTTGTGTTTCTGAATCTCCACTAGTGTCCTGTCATCTGATATCGGGCCACATCCGTGCAATCCTTCATAATCTGCTGTCACCAACGACCTGTTCGTTCGTGTCCCCATTGGGCCACACGCAGTCTACTCGTTTTCCGCCACGTCAATGACCGTTTTGCTAAACTGGCGCGCCGGCACCTTGCGGTTGAACAGAATGTCAATCTCGCGGTAGGAGCGGTGCTTCATCTCGGGCAGGAAGAAGTAGGCCACGATCCAGCTTATGGCGGCTGTGCTGCCCCAGACGTATCCGCACTTGCCGGCAACATTCCAGCCGGTCGCATTCAGGAGCTGCGAGTTGAGGTAGATGAGGGGGATCTCAGCGACGTAGTAGGCGGCGCGGCCGACGCCGGTCGACAGGGCGCGCAGGCGGACCGACGACGTCTCGCTGATGATGGTGTAGGAGATGGGGCCCATGGTGCCGGCAAAGACAAACGAAATCAGGATGCCCAGGATGGCCTGGGTGTAGTTGGTGGCGGAGTTTTGGTGGAGGGACGCGACGATGCCCAGGACAAACAGCAAAGTGACGTTGGTGGCGGTGCCCCAGAGGTAGATGGAGCGGCGGGTGAACCAACCCGTCAGCAGCCAGGACAGGGCGTTGGCGATGACGCCGAGGCACGAGTTGATGAGGTTGAGCTGAAAGGAGCGGTCCGAGGAGATGCCGGCCTGCTCAAAGAAGAAGGTGGCCTGGTTGGCAATAAGGTTGCCGGCCACGTTTTGCGAGGCGTACATGAGGCATGTGATTGTGGTCCGCCGGAGGTCGGTGCCGCGGAACAGGTCCAGCAGCGACGGCGTGCCGCCCAGTTTGCGCTCAATTTCGACGGTTCGCTCAATCATGGCCAGCAACTGCTGGGCGTGCTCGTCGTCACGGGCCCCTAGGCGCTTGATGGACTTGAGGGCCCTGTCGCGCTTGCCGTGGCGGATCAGCCACCAGGGCGACTCAGGGGCCAGGAAGACGAGAATCAGCAGCGGGGTCGGGAAGATCCACTGCAGGGCCAGGGGCACGCGCCATGCCCACTCGTCGTTGCGTTTGTTGTAGGCCAGCGTGGCGGCGGACACGATGATGCCGCCAATGGACCAGGCCATCTGGAGCGTGGCCGTGCAGGCGCCGCGCAGGGCCATGGGCACGATCTCGGACGCGTAGGCCGGCGAGTTGGCAATGAACAGCCCCCACGGCACGCCCTCAAAGGCCTGGCCAATGGTCAGGACGGCCAGGGAATTGGCGAAGAAGCTGATGAAAATGGTGGCGTTCATCAGCACCAGCGCCAGGATGGTCGTCCAGCGGTAGCCCAGGCGGTTGGTGATGGGCCCAGCCAAGAAAACGCCGACAAAGGCGCCGCACTGGCCGGACTGGAACAGGGCACTCTGCCAGCGGGTGGGAATGGAGTACGCAATGTTGCCGTCGGCGTCCTTGCCAATGACGACGCCAAAGGTGCGCTGGAAATGCGCGAGGGCGACAAAGTTGCTGTTGAGGAACATGTCAAAGGACTCCATGACAATTGTAAAGGTCATGACAAACGCCCAGAAGCAGGCCCAGGGGTGCTGCTTGACGGACTGCCAGAGGGTCTGGCCGTGCTCGTAGTTCTCGCCGTCAAAGGCGTCGTTCATGAGGACGACGTTATCGAGGACGAGGTCAGTGTGCACGGCGTCGGGCTTTTCGACATCGTGAAGGCCGTCGGCGACGCGGCCGGGTGAGGCCGGGGCCGCGTTGTCGGCGACTTTCTCGCTCATGGTGGAGGACTGCGAAACTGTAGGATGTAGGAAGAGAGAAAACTGTGTATTAGCAAAGAGAAGAGTCGACCGGGGAAGAGCGATTCTGAATAGCAGACAGCAAAGACGGCTGATCAATGCATCCCGGGCTGGTTTATATACAATCGGGGAGCGGCAGTCGCCGTGAGGAGTCCTCACGCGTGGCTCGTCATCGTTTCTTCTCGCCTCTTCTCATCTGTATTCTCGCGTGCGGTCCCTGGTCGTTCGTCTCTCTTCTTCAGCCCATGTTTGGTTGATCCTACGGCCCGCATTGGTCGTGTAGCCCCAGTTCGCCTCCAAGTACACGCAGTGGTCGAAAATCTTTCCTGTTTGGGACTCTTTGCAGCACCGAGGATCCCCGGCGTCGTATGTGGTTGGCTGTTTTGGAGTACAACACCAGTGGCCTGTTGGTGGATGACCGAGACGACGTACGTTCTTCCTCTTGTAGTGGCGTATATCTGCTGGTCTGGGCCTGGGCGTCTCGGATGTGTTTGCTCCGATACACAATGCCACGGGAGCATTGACTGTCACCCTGGGGACCAAGGCTAGGTGCTTGGGGGCGGGAATTGTCTTGATTGTTCACGGATGTCGTGGAGTATGGATTTCAAAAGTACGTGACGTTGGGACGATGGATGCAAAGGCCCAACAAAGTAGATAAGTTGGCTACTGGTTGACAAACACGGAAGTCACGACGTGCACACCTCCTCTTTTCTTGTTCCCCTTTCTCTCTCCCTGTATCTTTCCCTGTCTCTTTTCTTTTCGTCTTTCCACCTTCCCCGGCTGATCACAACACAAGATGACATAACTGGTACGTGTGGGAAAGAGCCTTGCAGGGAAGGAGCGCAGATGTCAGGCCTGAGGTGTCAGGATGAAAAATACGAAGTCCACACAAAACCGAGACAAGATGAGGCCTACGTTAACGTATGGTGGTTTTTGAGGCGAGCTACGCCCTAATAGAGACAAGAACACGCCAGATCGACAGTCGATGCGGGGGCTAGGGCGGTTTTGAGGGTATTTTGCGGGGCACTGCAGCGGGAAATGGCGCTAGTCTTCAGTGGGTTTGGCTGTGTGCTTAGCAGTGCGCCCAGCCGTACGCCAGCATATTTAGTGGTTACCAGGCTTCAACGCAGTGCTGAATTGCTAGCGATCGCCACGACCGGCTAAAATAGGGCAAACGAGATTGTCAGCGTCATGGATGGGAAATAGAGACGAATGCGCAGAGAGCCACGTGCTGGCTTGCTTTTGAAATTGACTCCGTGGCGATACTCTCGTATAACAGAGACGATATTGGAGGACGAGGACGAGCGTATCCAACTGCAAAAGGCCATGCAAGAACCGTGGCAACTTCTGATGCATTGTCGTGCTGAGTCCGGCACAATGCCTCCGCAGTTGTTGTCTTCGACGCAGGCAGATGTATTCTGCTACGTACTCTCTACTCTGTACTCTGTACTCTATATTATGAACGGTGTACGTTATAACCCTGTGGCCTTATCGGGAACAACAACCATTCGGCCCGTTCTTTTGATCTCGCAGCTTTCAGGCGCATGCCCTACTTGTATCCTTGTGTAGCAGGATCTTCGGCGATGTCCCTATCAGGCAAGTCGTCTGGAACGGCGTGACGTTACGCGCACTTGTGGGAGGAACAAGGGGTCATTAAGCCACAACCGAGATGCGGGGATTTGGGGGCGGTGTTGGTTGGGGGATGTGCGCCGGCAACCGAGCCATATCTCGGAGATACTCTTCACGGTGTATGAGAATTGTCCACTTACACCGCTTTAGTGACTCGTGTATTGTCCGCATTTACCACAACTCAGAGACCGTACTGGATTACAGAAGAGCGAGCATTTCTTTACGGATGTGAATCTCGACGGGGCGACGACTGATCTATCATTAGTTCCAGCATCCAGATTCTCACCCGTCCTCACGCCTACGCCGTCTTTGCTCCCATGCCCGGCAACTCGGTGATCCCTATTTCTTTTGTTAGTGTATGTTCGCACCGTTTGACCTGGGTCGTGGGCCACGTACAGTCCTGGCTCTCCTCGAACTGCGGCTTCTTGGTGCACTTCATGGCCTCTGTGTCCGTCTGTGTCTTGAGCACGTCGCAGACGTTGCCTGTGCACTTGGCGTCGAGCGCCCGCTGGAGGGCATCGCCCTTCCAACCAAACACGTAGTCGCCGTGTTGCGAATAGCCGGTCCTGTGCAAAGAGGCAGTTAGTATGGGTGTGCAGCAGGCGATTCGATTTGGGGCAATGGAGGCCCTTGAGAACGTACTTGTCGTTGGTCGACCACAAAAACGGCTGTGACCCATCCTCCGGCCACAGCGTCTTGTCGTTAAATGGCCGCGTGTCCCACATCACCTCGTACATCACCTGTGGAATGTGGACCGGGTGCGTCGACGGACACGCCGCGTTGTTGTCAAACGTCCCCTTGGGCGGGTAAGCCACATGGCTTTCGTGGTCCGGGCTGTCTGTGCTAACGCCGTCCCAGCACGTCGGGAACGTAATCACCGTCCGGATGCCGCCTAGGCACGGCTCCTTCGGCAGCGATTCCGTGTCCGGTGACGAGCACTCGATATTGTTGCGGTCGCCGTCGGCAATCATGCACCGGTGGCACACCTTGCGGTCTTTGCCCCGCTTGCGCAGCGATGCGTCCCCGACGAGCATGCGGAACCCGGGCTTGAACGCCGTCACTTTCGTCTTGCCGTCGTACGGCGGGATGTAGTACACCGTGATGCCGCCATTGCCTCCAAGGCCGACGTTGGGAAACTGCGGCACCCGTCGCAACGTGCCGTTGCGGGCCTTGAAGTAGAGGACGGCGGTCCAGTAGTTGGAAAAGTCTTCGGAAAATGTGCAGCTCGTACACGTCGACGCGGTCGCCAGGTCGTGGGTCGACGGGTCCATGGTCGCGTTGAACGAGTTGCCGCCCACAATCTGGTGCAGGTGCGGTGACGGGATGGCGCCTGGGTTGACCAGCGGATCGATGCGGTCGGTTACCAGCTGCGAACAGCTGAACCGCAGCATCGGGGCCCGGGCTTGGGCCCACGCCTGGTGGAAAAACAGTGCGAATGCGAGTATCACGACATGCATGGCGGCGTCAATGTCGATGTCGAATTCCAAGGTATGCCTCCTGAAGTGCACGGGCGGTGTCCTTGGAACGCAGACAAAATATACAACAAACGACGAAATCCATATACATTTCTTGCCTATCGTCGGAATCATAACAAACAACTGCCGGGCTGAAGTCGGCGGAAACACTTTATCCTGATAGTGTCCTATATTGCTCCCGCCCGGATCTGTTGTCCTCTGTTCTTCCGACGAGGAACTTGCATCCTTCTAAACCAGTAAATTCACAATGGCCATCACATACTAGCAAATAAACGAGGGGCTCAGTATGTCGTGTAGTCGTGTCACTAGATATGCATTTAAGCATATCTCGTAAGCCATGCTAGGGCTGGATCAACGGTGAGATTAACGGCTACCGGCCTCTACCGCCGTAATTACTTTGTTTTCACTCGACGGCATTATCTTCCCGCCATAACCAAGCAAGGGCTAAGACAACGACCGCCGGGTATCAGTCGCCACGACGGGCATCAAGTACCAGGAATTCCTGCACCTGCAATATTTGCGATACGAGACAGAGTCCCTTGCCGCGCGCAACTAAAGTCCGCAAGACAACTCTCCCGCAATCAGACGACAGTTTGGGCAGTCTCATCGTGCGCGTCGATCTTCCCGTTTTTCTCATACTATTTCCACGAACATGCTTTTATCAGACGGACATTCCTTGTAGATGAATGTATCCTCGAAAGGTTTGGCATGCCAAATATTATTCAATACCATGCTGACCACGTCTGGAACGAAACCGCTGCTTACAGATTATTGCCACGCATTCTACCATCCCTGTCCCTATATTCCTTGACATCGGACAGCAGGACGACCTGGTGTACTGAAAGGCAGAAATGAACCAGCGGGTGTCGAACTGGCCACAATGAGCCAGGAATACGAGCAAAGGGCGGTCTCCATTCTTCGTCAGCAGCTGGGTATGGGCGTGTTATCCTAGATCTGGGCTTTGCGACGCAGCCGGTTCGACGGCATCGATACATCGCTGCCGGCCATTATATACCCGTGCGTCGGCCAGAAGAGGATCAAATATATCTACCATTCTAGTAGCCCAGACTTGTAAATGGTGCAAAGTGTATATCATTACGTTCAAGGACTTAAACGCTGCGTTTATGCAAAGGGGTTGACCCAGCATCCCGAGTATGGTTTGTGTCTTTCTTGCTCGTTCTACGTTCTGTCCCTAGAGCTGCCTGTACTGTCCCATCGATGCTCTAACCACATACTGGCATGCCGTCTACAGATCGTCGACAGCACGAGACTAAATGAACTACGCAAGTGACTCGCTCAGCTTTCGCCACACAACCCCAGGCGGCCCTTCTCAATAATCAGTTAAGCATTCGAGGACTAGCTGAATCGGCAAAACTGGTTTGATTCTTATCCCGATTTTCACGTTCATTGTCCAAAACAAGCCTACATAGGAAAGCCTACAAACCGCGGTGACAGCACCGTCTTTGATATCATCGACTCGACCAAGACCCGAGAGCGATCCGGTGGCTGGGATACAACACACAGCACAAGGGACGGGACCAAGGAGCTAAATCTGCTTCGCATTTTGACTTACTAGACGTAATACTAACTACAAAACATTTCTCCATTTAGTAAACAAGAATAATACTGCGGCGATGCTATATAGCCCAAGCTTCTATTGTACAACAGAAACAACCTGCATATTCTCCTCTGCAACACATCGCCGACGAAATATCTTTTATCATCCTCTTCGTCTGATTCACGTCCGCCGGGTTGTCCATCTCTTGACTGGGGGCCATCCTACGGCCACTCGTCCGGGAACTGTCCGTAAAGAAACATATCGTCCAACTCCGCTTTGATCTCCATTTCATCAATAAACGGCCGGGAGGCGACTTCCCTGTCTTCCACGACTCTGTTGCACGCCACGGTCCACTCCAGCGCGTGGATGGTCGCGGCTTTCTCCTCGTCGTCTGCCAGAACAGGGGGTTCACTTGACACGTTCCACAAATACTGTGCATTCTCCCGAGACAGACAGCCAAACTGGACACTGAACTTGAAGAGGATGCACTGCCGAAGGCGGCCCCTTGGCAACGCGCCCAGCGAATTCCAAAGTGCCTGGGCCACATTGGGCAGCAAGCAGCCGACGGCATCGTCGTCCCTTTTGGGAGCGATGATGGGCACGTCCGTCGGAACATCGCACCGCCTCTGGTGCAGCGCATTGATAATGAATTTGAAGCGCAGAAAGTCCTTGCTAGGTCGGTAGGACGTACCCCTGAACTGGAGTCTCTTTCGGTGGAGACCGCGCATCGCATCTGGTGCGTCGGGTTTGCGTAAGTCTCCGTCCAGGAGGTATATGACATAGGTAGAACTGCCCTTCTCGCCGTCGGAGCCTTCGTTGTCCTCCAAGGGCAGAATTGTCGCGCGCCCGGAATCCACCAGCTCCTTGTACAAGCCACACATGACCATGCCGTTCTCGGGTCGTTTCATCGGCGTTAGCTCTCCGCCCGGCCTATCGTCGGCGCCACCAAAGAGCGCCGTAGAAGAACCCTCATGGACACCGAGGCACTTGAGCACCGGACAGCGAGCAATATTCGTACGGTGCACGTAACTGCCAAGAATGGGACACCAGACATTCTGGGTGACCGGGTCTCGGGTCATAGGAATACTGCGATAAAATGAGACTGTCCAACTTGGGTCGGGATTGGGTGTAGCAGTGACAGTGTCGATCAATGCATCGTCGTCGAAGTCCAAGCTCCGTGGTATGCGCATCCACTCTGTCTCGATATCGCACGTTTTTTCACCTGGCCGGACAAAGAATTTGCTCAGCGCCAATAGTATTTCCGAGCGCTCTCGCAGAAGTCGTCTTCGTTCACATTCGTAGTACGACAGCTTAGCTAGTCCCCTGGTCCACATGTCATCGAGCGCGGCCATCTGGTCGTACAGCCGGGAATACGACTCTTTCCGTTCGCGCAGCCTTAGCAACAACCTCAAGCAAAAGGCCTGTAGGCGCTGGCAGAGGGGACGCGAAGGGGTCGGTTTGACGACAAAAGTTTTTGCAGCAGATAAATAGGAACCCATAGTTGAATAGGGTAGTGACGTAATATATAATAGGATTTATGGTAGTGTATATCCAAACCGAGGCTGACAACAGGTGGTAACGTGCGATCAGATGTTCGAGATCAGTGGTAAAGGTGATGAAAAACGAGATTCACACAGTTGTAATAGACAGATGCACAATTGAAAGACGCAGCAGACGAGAAAAAACGTGCACTTAAATATTGTCACAAAATCTGTACATTACTCATATGGCCATTTTATAGGAATAAACTTTATTTGTTGCAGTGCGAAGTCGTGATCCTGTATCTGCCAACCTGAACGCTCGGAGCGTCTTATAAAGTTCAGCCAATCATGGCTCAAGACAAGCGACAAAGTTAAGTAAAACTAAACTACAATCTCACGGAGTATGAACTCAAGTGCAACACACTGTTGTCAGGCTGTCCGTACGCCGTTCGTATAGCTGGTTCATTGCTGTGCAATGAAGTCGTTTTAAAAAGGATCTCGTGTTCGGCTTACAACAAAGTGCTAGAATACGCACAAGAACAATTATACTACTCATCTCTGCTGTTTTGGGTCCAAATAGATAAAGGCGCAAAAATCTGTAACGAAACAACAATGTACAGATTGAGATTTACGTTCAATTAATGAAAATGCTGTAAAACATAAACTGCTCTACACGGTCCTGACTTGAGTTCAGAAAATTACAATTTTCATTTAATTTTTTGCCTTGCCGAACTTTACAACGGAAACTTAGTGGCAGCATCAGATAACACAGAAGTTGAATTCTCTGGCACCATGACATAACACATGCGGAATAAGTCCGGCCATTACCTAACCTGCGTCTCACTCTTGCCAAAATTGTTTACTGGCGGCATCTGTGCCGCATAAATCACCTTTATGGTTCGTAGACCAAGTGTGGTTCTTTCGTGGCAATACAATTTTTGGCTAATGCCACTTCAACGATACATGAATACTAGATAGAGAAACCTAAAAAAATAAATAAAAAACCACAGAATGAGTAGATTGGCAGCAACCTAGGGTAGCGCCGAGATGTTGTATTAGTAAGTAAATAGAATATAGCGAATGTAAAATTCCAGTAAAACAAGCCACTCCGGCAACGATACACGACAATTTATTTCGTTCAAGGAGCGATCAAAGCCTGTGTACGCAAGGGCCACCCCCCGCAAGAGTGTCTACACTTTCGACAGGCTGTCTTGCTTGGTAGGAATTATGGGCTGGTTCGAGTCCAGCTCGCCGACCTCGCTGACCTCGCCTTCACCCTGAATCACAAAGGGTGCCACCTGCTGGTCATGGACCATGTGGGAAATGTTGATCTTGGGGCCCTTAAACCACTTGTGTGCGTCGACCCAGAACCAGACAACGGCCAGCAGCATAGGTGCACCCCAGCAGAGAATGGTCCAGTTCATGCCTTGGGCATCCAAGTTGGCACCCGTGACGGAGGGCAAGCAGAGGATAGGGATCATGAACAGGGTGAACGTGGTGGACAGGACGCCAATGACGTACGAGAATTTGCCCAGGTTCCAGGGCCCCGGGCGGAAGCGGCTGCCTACAAAGAACGTGCGGATGGCAATGGGAATGGTGAAGGCGACAAAGGCGCCAATGGCGCCAATCGAGAAAATGGCACCGATGGCGGCGTCGCCGGCAAACAGCAGAAGCACTGACACACAGCCGACAAAGCAGTTGAGCCAGACGGCATTGACGGGCGTCTTGGTAGTCTGGTTGACCGAGGCCCAGTACCGCGAGAAGGGGAGGCAGCCATCGCGACTGTATGAGAACGTGACACGCGACGCGGCAACCATACAGCCCTGGCCCATGCTGAAGCCGGCGACAATGGTCAGCGACAGGCAGGCGAGGGCAGTCTTTTCACCAAGCACCTGCAGCAGGTAGGCAGCAAAAGGCTGACCGCTCTGATCGTTGAGGGCGGCGTCAATGTCGACAATCGTATAAGCAATGGCCATGTTCAATGCCCAACCGATGGCGCCGCCAATGCCAGAGGTCATGACAATGGCGCGTGGGCTGGCAATGTTGGCGTTGGAGCACTCCTCGGACAAGTGGAAGGGCGAGTCGTAGCCGCTCATGGTCCAGATGACGGCGATGAAGGACATCAAGATAGACACGCCCTTGGGGAAGTCGGTACCCGGGTAAAACTCGCCCCAGACGGCCGACGAGTCGTTGAAGCGAGACAGGCCCTGGGACGAGCGGTTGTCGGCGGCGAGGATGACAACGAACACGACGACGAGGGCCATCATGTTGAAGGTGCTGCCAATGGAATTGAACTGAGCCACGAACCGCGTCGGCGCCGACGAGATGATGGCATGGACGATCATCAAAAAGACGGTCAACAGGAACACCTGGTAGTTTTGCGGGCTATAGTCCTCGTGCGTGATAGAGGCAGCAGCCAGGATCATGGCAGCTAGTGAGTAGTTGACCGAGGGTGCGGCCGTGACCTGACCCAGCCAGTTGGACCAGCCCGTGCACCAGGCAGCAAAGGGGCCATACTTGGGTGGCGCCAGGACGGCCGAGGCATAGTACAGGCCACCAGACGTGGGCATGGCGGAGCACAGCTCTGCCATGCCCATGGCGATGCACTGGATAAAGGCCATGGCGATCAGCCAGCCCCAGACCATGCCCGGGGTGCCGGCATAGCCGAGGCCGTAGTAGAGAGTCGAGGCAACAGAGGGCAGCAGGCCGAGGACGGCAAAGGAGACGCAAAATGTCGACCAGAGGGAGAACTCGCGTTTGAATTCGGACCTGGCACAGCACCGTCAGTACATCCGTAGAGGGTGGTCGATATCAGTAACAGGGAGAGACCCACTTGTAACCCAGAGCTGCCAGGACATCGTCGTCCGCATCATGGTCGCCCTTCAGCACCGGGATCTCATTGGCTGCCAATACAGATGTGACCGGTTCTTCGTCAACACGCTTCAATGAGTCCTTGTCGTCGGCGGACATGTTGGTTCCGAGAATCTTTGTGCACTGGGCGGGGGCTTCCGGGGCGGGAAAAGCTGCAAGTGAGGTCGGGTTGCGTTTGATCTGTTCATGGGATGGAGATTTGGGGGGGATGTGAGGAGTTGTTTTTCTGGAGAATGTAAGTCGTGTCAATGACAATGAAATTGTCGATGTGGAAAGGGCGAGGGCGGCGATATAAATAAACGGTCCGCGAGAACGAATTGGGAGGACGAACTGGGGGGCGGGAAAAAGGACAGCCAAACGGACAACAAGAGGGCAGTCCTGATAAGCTCACGACCGCTTCACCTGCCAGCATCTCCACACCATCTTCATCGCCCGTCTTCATCATCGTGCTCGCATGGCCAGGAGCAAGCAAGCTGCCAAGCGGCCCACATTACATCAGCGCGCGTGGGTGCAGAAGAGTCTTGAGGGTTGCGCTCGGTCTGCTGGGTGTTGATTTGGTGGACTATGCAACTGCAGATGATGGACAAATACGTAAACAAAACGCTCAGATACGGCGTGGGGTAACAGCAGGGAGGACCATGATGATAAGGACAGGCACACAGAGCACACAAGGTGCGTAGGCGAGCGGCTCTACTTTCCCATTTGGGAATGATTTGCCAGGCGCTATTGAGCTAATGGAGGACATGTGTTTGAGGGGAAGGAGCAAACGAATACGTCGCAGAGCGAAGGCCAACAATAGAAAGGAATTACGACATTCAGGGAGCATGTCCAGGGAGTAAAAAGTACGTACTACCGTACGAGCGATAAGCGACGCTCCGAAGACATTGCTGCAACATCATCACATAGTCGATAAAAGCACAGGTTCTGTCAAATGGATTCAAGGAGGATTGGGTGGTCTGCTGTGGCGGGAGATAAGACATACTGCCGCTAATTACACAAGTTGTGGCTCCGCAATAGTCTGTTCCTCAGTGCAATTGTCACCAGAAACGGTGTATTTAGTGCCTGTTTTTACCGAGGACGACGTGTGGAGCGCTACGTAGCCCGCAATGGCAGCTAGGCCTTACAGCGGGAGAGATAAGGAGTCTGGGGACAGTACGATTTAGTGTCTGCAGATTGGCGCGTTTGGTGTCCTAGCCTTCCGGCCAGAACGCGCCGCAAGCCCTAAAACGGAATATTTGTCCATGGAATGGTGTTTCCTTCCCCGCCCTGTTATCAACAGCTAGCAGATAACAGCAGGCGGAGCGGCCAGACGGAGATAGTTACAGCGCTTGGCAAAGGGAGATGGCGACACATCAAGACAGCCCAAACCGTAGCACCCGCTCTGAGCCATAAAGTACGCTAAACCAGGTCTGTAAACTACACGCGACCGCCCTACACCCTTGCAGCTCGACGCGTTGCCAATCTTGGACGCCGCCTTCTCCAAGCAGCGCCTCCATAACTCCTCATTACATCCATCCCCTCTTATCAGCCTTCTGGCCACCTTCCACTGTGTGGCAGTTGTTTGACAAGCGACTATCAATGGCCAGGGTACGCCCACGACCGATACTACCGTCTGGACAAAATGTCCCATTTGGGAAACGCCGGGCTGAGAGGTCGAACGTGCGATTGATCAATAGGTAAGCAGGACATGGCGCCTTGCTGATTTGGACTGCAATAGGCCTACCATTAGCAGGATCAATCACCGAATACACCACGGGCAGAGACGACACTTGAATTGCACGGAGCACTTTGAGACCTTCACACCACGTCGGCGTCTGTCGAGGGTTTGTTGCTTTGTTGTTTTTGTTCAACTGAAACTGTATTGATTTCCTACTGAATTTGATTCTGACTTGACTAGTTTTCCTTTCCCAGAATCCAAAGTCCCCGGATTACATCAACAAACACAAATCATCGTCATCGTCTTTCACATTGGGTGTGCTCTTGGCCGCTGGTTTAGGCTTGGTCGCCGGCTTTAGCTGCGTCACGGACATGGTCGCCGGCTCATTCGCCGGTCTCTTCGCGTACCGGTTAGCAACGAACAATGCCCAGTCGGACGACGGCTTGTGCATGTCCGTCTCCTTCGTGACAATGGTCGGCTTCAGCTTGGCCAACTTTGCTGTCACGTAAGAGGAATAGGCCGTTACCAAGCTCCCAAGTCTCCCCGGCCAAAACCACGGCTCCGTACACAAGCGGACAAATTTGGGAAGCAAGGCATCTATTGCCGCGGCCCACACTTGGCTGACGCGAGAACTCTCGTGCGAACGAACCGTAAGAAGACAAGACTCGGCTTCGTACACAATGCCCATGTTATCTACTGAAGACCTTTCCCCGGACCAGCCAGACAGCGTGGGCGAACTGGCAACGATATGGTTCACAACCTGCAAAAGCCAGACGTTCAGCATGCTAATGATCCGTTCGTAAGGTGCAATGTCGCTCAGTTGGATGCGCGTCTCCGCCCACTGGTGATAGGAAGCGACAATTGTTTTTGTGATGGCACCAATTGTTTTGTGCACCTCGTCCACCGGAAGCATCTGCATGATAACGGCAAAGCTGCGCATGACGATGATCAAGTCCTGGCCACACGTTTGCACGGCGGCATATCCGGCGGCAGTCGATGGGTGGGCTTTGTAAAGATTAGTGATGATCTTGTCGATTGTTGTGAGCACCTCGTCGCCGATCTGCATGCTGGAGGCTAGCTCTGCGATATTGGCTGATGTGTCCGTCGCCGTGGACCTTGCCTGTGACGGAGACGCTTCAGTTAGGCTGCCACTGTCCTGCGCGGTCGATGTGGTAGAGGGAGCAGTGGTGAGGACGAAAAGGTCGATTTCGTCGTCCAGCTTTGTATCAATGTTGTCAGCCATTGTGAGGTACTGTGATTAGGATATTCGATTCTATGATTTCGACGTGGAGAGGTGTTGCTCGACATTGAGTTTTGAGCGACAGATTCGCAGTGCAACGTGTCATGTTTATGTACTCCAGAGGGCAGGGGAGAGCGATACCTGGCAAGCACTTGCCATTTGTTTCGTGCCGAGGGGCAACAATAGTGATGCTGTTCATTTCAACCTAATATGGAAGGCTCTATGTCAGCCATAATGGCATCAAGAGAAAACGGCCTGTTGGATCGACTCAGCAATGCCATTCTCGTATCATCGTTCCTTCCCTGGTTGCACGAAATAACGCGACATTGTTTTCGTCTGCTATAACAAGAGTCATTGTTTGTTTCATTTGTACACATACCATCTTTTGGCCAATATTGCACAAACCTCTTGTGTCGCCATCCAACACCATCACGGCGACAGACATATCCAAGATCGTCGACCAGAACTCTATCACTGGCTGTGAGAGCATTCGCATGGACATCAGCTAAAACTCAACAGCTTGTGTCATACTAACACAAATACCATCATAGATATCTACAAAAATGCATTACACGCCTCATTACCACGCGCCTCCCATACAGACCAAAAGCGAAGAATTTAGACGGGGTATGGGCCCGCCCGTCTTGGAGGGCTCCTTGTGGTACCATGTAGTTTTAATCGTCCTTGCCTGCATTGTGGGCATTATCTACGACATGCTCAAAACCAAGAAGCGAGAAGAAGCCGACAAAACCGATCCGCAACTGTCTGAACCTTGCTGGCCCGTCCCTCCACCAGTCTCTGCAACATCCGCCGCCACTGTGTCGGCCTCTGATAAGCCTGCCGTCCACAAGAAGAAGGGAAAGGGAAAGAAGAAAGCCTAGCTCCGAACTTGGTATATCAACATTGAAAAATGATGCAAGTACTCATACAGTGCCAGAAATCCTGCTCGCAAGTCGAACTATTTGGCCGTTATATCGTGTGCATTGTGTGATGGCCGCGATGTTTGTTGTATTACTTTCAGTGTTCAGCACAAGTTGGCTGTTTAGTCTCCTGTGCCTTCTTGTCCATATATGACGAGGTGGCATGTACTTCCAATTGTCCCCCACGCATAGTGGTTTGGAGTAGTGGCCTTTGGGGAACGATCGATATTTACACGAATAGAACTAGCTTGGTCACAAGACCTCACTAAGTGTCACGCATTCTTACACTTGAGCTTCGACTGCATTACTGTTGGTTTGACCATGACATCTGCGACCAGGTTAATCACCAAATTCTCTAACGCGTTACTCTGAAGAAACATCTGTGCATCATGCCGCACACCTTTTTAATTTAAGTATATTGTTGAGGGCGGCGTTTCAAAATTGAGAATCTGCGTGTAGAGAAAAATCTGTCGTGGTCCTGCATTGCTCGAGGTGTTCAACACTAGTGTAGGTACGTCCCTTATGACCATACTAATTATTAAGTTCGGCAATACGGAAAGAAGATGAGTCGAACTCTTTGGTGTTGGTTGTTTAACACCACCTTGAAGCTGCGTAAGCCCCTTCCGTAGTAATGTTGTCGTCGAAGAGACTGTATGTAACGTATGTGTTTAGGAGTCTGAACGGCGTATCCTGCGGACTGCATACGCAAGTACATCTGTCCATGCAGCCGGTCCTCCTTTTGTATAAATATCTGCTCTGGCAATTCTGTTCCGGCCTTACTTCCTTAACCGTTATTCCACAATATTTGCACCTGCCACAATCACCACCAGCCATACATCTTGAACAACAAGTCAGTTTATCGCCATGGATGTCACAGACGAACTTGCTAGTGACTCGAAAAGCGAGGTGACAGTGGTCGAAAGCGATATTATCTCTCCATGCACCACGCCACGTGATATCAACGATGCAAGGCATGAAAATGACGCAAAGGCTAGGCAAACCACGTCCTGCACGTCATTGTCCCTACCTCCACACAGTCAGTTCAATATGGACAATATCCTAGACGATGCGGAACGTCTTACCTATGCCATACGCGACGCCATCACGGACATCTACAAAGCGACACTGTTGCTAAGGGAGGAGTATCCCACTCTCACGGAAGATTCCCCCCGTAAAGCTGCATCCCGAGTTGTTGAGATGCTGGAGCATTTTGCGGAAATTATAATTGCGCTGCCTGCCGAAGGACGCACCGAGACGGCACTCTTGCTGGTCACCCATGTGCTCGAGTGTCATAGAGCCTGGGCCAACTGCAATTCCCATGGCGGGTATCAGGAAATAGAGCACGGCAGAGCCATATACGCTTCACTGACGGAAAAATGCCGGGCAATAGCACTTCAAAAAATACTCGACACCGACTACCCGTTCCCTGCACAGGCTGCGGCTGTTGATACTAAAACCGTCTGCTTCCACTTGCAAAAATGCACCGAACTTTGCGGGTGGCCGTTTCAAATCCCCAATTTAATTCAAATGTGGGTCAGGATACACAGTGACCTTCTACCGTTCTTCGTTCGATTCTGCACAGACACACCAAGGTACTCACATCATTTCCAATCTCTTGCGCGCATACATGGTCGTTACACCAAGAGTGTGCTTCACGACCTAGAGCAGGAAAGATGTAAGCAGGAGGATGGTAAGAAGGAAGTTGGTAAGGAGGAAGTTGGTAAGGAGGAAGATGGCAAGGCGAGGGGAAAAAAGGTCAGTCGTAAGAGGACATGGAGGATATGGTCTTGAAACAGGTTTGTTGGGATTAACGTTTTTGGCACCTGGAGGACATGTATGGCTAAGAGACAAACTTTGTTAAATATCAAATATACCAGGTAAAACTCAATTAATTTCACTTCAATCTTTGCTCGCTCTCACTTACTAGACTGGTCTTGGTTTCCTTGTGAAACAATTACTCGTCCAGGACACCACGAAGAAGTGCCAGTCTATCGCCCTGGGCCCCCCATAACAATACTTACAGGATAAAAAGAAAATACATGGAGGAGGCATCTATTTACGCCCGGTAGTAATAAGAAAGAAAGAAAAAAAAAACTTAAAACTGACACGGGCCGCTCGACGTACTTCTCAACTCAACAACAACTCTTGCCGGCCTGGGCTGCGCCGTCACCCCCGACCCGCAGAATTCCCCCCATTCTCCTGATCTCCCTGGCCTTCCTCATCAACGGGCCTGGCGTTTGCCTTCCGGTGCAGCATCTTCCCAATGGCTGCCGCCCATTCACCGACGGTGTCCGCACCGTTTGCTATGGCTCCTGGAAGCCACCCCACCACCTTTAAGATACCCTCGCGTGCCTTTTTCTTGCCGTATTTCCAGGGCACGACTTTTACAAGGACTGCCCCGATAAAAAGCTTCATGGAGGTATCTGCAAAGTTGGCGATGGGTCCCTCCTTGTAGGCCTCCGCCATCACGGCAGCGGCTACTATGGTCACGCTGCCGTTGGCGCACGTGGCATGTGGCCTCAAAGGTGATGCGATTGCCCTCCAAACAGGATGTGCAAGCGGAATATCCTGGTACAATTCAGCAATTCTGTACGCAGGTGACACATCCTTTGTGCTTTGCTTTGTGCTTGGGGATAACCCAGGTAACAGGCTCTGTTTACCAAAAGTGGATAGACGAATCGCCCTGGAACCTAGTATTAGGTACTCGGTGGCCACGATGCCTAGTCACTAGCACCGTCTGATAAGCACCCGCGGAGGCCCATCCCAAACGAGGACGCCGTCAAGGATGTTGCAAAGAAATTGAATTCATGGTTGTGTTATTGATGTATTTCGTGGCGTGGATGTGTTCCGAATGGCAATGGGCTGCTGGAGTGACTCGACGATCTATTCAAGCTCAGCTAATAGTTAAACGGTGTATCGCCTCTCTTTCGCTATTCTTCTTTCCCCAGATTGACCAAACACTCTCTACATACGATGTCCCTGGCAATGTATTGCAGTCAATGGCACGCTATGGACGGAGTTGAGAGGCACTGCCGTATTCTGCCACCGTTGACCGCCTCGCTCCTTCCTTCCCCCGCGTACCTTCAATCTCACTCCTGCCTCAAACACGTTCGCGAAGGGACGCGCAACGGGCCATAATTAACCTCAATACACATTATAGCCATCATACATATGACGCCACCGACACAAGATTCTCGAGAACCGCCACGGTTGAAAACCTGCGAAACATGCTTCCACGCCAAAATCCGGTGTGACCGCACACAGGACTCAGGCTCCTGCGACCGGTGCGTGCGCCTGCACAAACACTGTGTATTTGCCATAGCGCGCCACGGCAGACCGCATGGTAGGCACACTCGGAGTACAAATGGCCCCGATCGTTTAGAAGTGTGTAGGCAACGTATGTCTGTATCGCCCGTTGGTATATCCTCGTTGCCCGCATCTACATCACCAGGCCATGTTAGCGACGACATCGCTGCCTCGTTGTTGCACTTCTACAGCAGCCGCATGCTACCACATTTCCCGTTTGTACACATACCAAAAAATGTGGCACCGGTGATACTGCAGGAGCAGCGGCCTTGTCTATACCTTGCCATTTTGGCCGCAGCCAGTTACGGCAACAGCATCTTGCAAAACCGACTCAGCCGGTCTTTCAATGCCACTGTGGCAGAGAAAATGATACATGGAAATATAGCATCGCTTGACCTATTGCAAGGTCTTTTGGTGCACTCGGCATGGTATGAACAGCCTCTGCGCCGGTCTTGCTTGAATGAATAACTAACAAATGTACCAAATCCAGGGCGCATTATCAACCAAGGCCACGGAAGTATTCTCAGCATTTGCATCTTGCCACAAGTATCGTGTCTGATCTGAGGTTGGACCGGCCAAAATCCATTGCATTATGGAACGTGGAAAAGCCTGCCCCGGACGATACAGAAGAGTTTCCTACAGAATGGAGCACGCAAGAACTGCGAGCTCTCATCGGCACGTATTACTTGTCGTCCATGTGAGTATCATCGCTGTGGCCATACCATTCTAATCTGCCACATGCACTGACATAGTTTTAGATCCTCCATTGTCATGCAGAAGTTGAGACATTTCCCACGCACTGCCTTTGTCCTAGAGAGTGCTGTCAAACTCTCTGTTCTGGCAGAATACCCGTCGGATGCATATATTCAGCACATTGTACGTTTGCAGGAACTTTTAGAGGCTGCCGATGATATTTTGAAGTTACCGGCAGCTCCACAAGATGATGGATATACAAGAACGGCCCCCATGCGGGAAGAATTAGACTCTTTCAAGTCATCCCTCTCATTTCCATTGAGCGACAGTTGTAAGCAAACTACCCCCTCGATATCACGTGACGGCGGACATTTAACATCATAGCCACGATGTCCTTGCAAGTTAGTTTTCTTGAACTTATACTTGGCCAGATGACTCTGCCCGGCTTCCCTTTTGGCAACAAGAAGATGGGAAACGCCATAATATATGACGCACGCCTTGTCGAAAGCCTGACGTCTGTCGTATCTGCGTCACGTTCTTTGGTCGGTTTTCTGTTGGGCATGACACCTGGCGAAGAGTTTGTCATCACAAACATGGCCTGGGTGATACTGAGCTGCGGATTGTCTCTTGCGGTCCGGCTCGACGTTCTTGTCAAGGACCCCCGAATATCGCCCCTGACGCATCAACTTGTCCACTTTCTTGACATTCGACATTCCCTCCGCCAGATACTCCTACGGTTGGAGTCAGCTGCTTCGGCCAATTCGACGGCGGAAACCAAAGACCAAAGCACATTTCACCAGTTCTTAAAGAGGGCACGAGCCATTGAGACCTGGCACAAGCAGCATCTCCAAATGATATCGCCCTCTGGGACTACAGTCTCAAACCAGACTCCGGGTGCAGCATCAGAAGGGTCATCTTTAACGACGATAGGAGTTTCCAACCCAAGCAGTTTTGTTCAGCCAATGGACTCGGCAAGTGTTATTGCAGCAGATACGTCTCTTCTACAGGAGTCGGGTTTCCATATTCCAATAGAATCCCAAGGTGCGCTGCAAACGCTTGATTACTCGGTTTTGGATATCCTCTTCGACGGGCAATTCCCTCCATTTGATGGGTACATACGGGGTATGTAACACGTCGTCCTTGTGCCCGCTGGTATTAGTTCAAATACAATATTTCCATGCATTACGGTCGGGCCAATTCAATTCGCAGTGCCAAGACACCATACGTTGATAAATGAGCCATGGCCGTAGTTCGTCCGTCACCGAGATGATGAGCTTGGTGCCTTGACTCCACCGCCCCATCCTGCAGGGGAGATTGAAGGGTGCAGTAGTGATAGGTACCACAAAGTGTATGGAGTGTTAGTTCATATTCTACGAATGATTGCAGCGGCTCTCAAGAAGCTTCTTCGTGGTATTGTGGCTGTGCTTAATCACCATCTGCTGATGAGCACCGGTCATACACGGATGCGGATGCGGATACGGACACGGAGAAAAAATGGGTCAACTCACTTACACAGGGCAGTGAGCCAAGAACTGCATTCATAAAGCGTTGTCGTTAATGGAATCAGATTGTCGAATCTGTTGACAATCAGTAGTGGCTTTTATTTACATGTTTACTTATATATAAGTGTTGCGCAGCCACTTCCGTGTCTACTTTTTCTTCTCGTTTACCATCCCCCATCCTCCCTCCACCATCCACAGCTTTTCGTGACTGTCACAGGTACCCCAGCTCACATTATCTCCGCCACCATGCAACATCGAGCAAGTCTTGTCGCCCTCCTCGCGGGACTAGCTGCAGTTTCGTCCGCACAGGACTTGCCTTATCAGCCCTGTCCTCTCATTCGTGCATACTACCCAGTTCCAGGCATCAACAAATCGTCCTCTGCCATCCAAAAGGCAACTGCAACTTTCAGTGGACTTTTTGATAACCTTGTGAAAACGGGTTGCAGTGATAACTTTGGCTGCATTTCTCCCAATACGACATCATTCTCGCTCGCACTTTACTCTATTGCCGACGCTGGCGACGACGAAGATTTCATATTCTTCGACTACTCCCATACGGTTCCTTCCTTGGCAAACAACAAAACGGTCGGTCTCGACACGATCTTTCCCACTGGAACATTGACTCAAGTCTTCACTGTCTATGCCTGGCTGATCCAGATGGGCGACGGCTACTGGGAGCAGCCTATCACGGTATTTCTGCCTGAGTTGTTGGAGACGAGTTTGTCCTCGGGCTCTATCGCTGTGGACTGGGATAACGTCTCTATCGGTTCTTTGGCTGGCCAGATGTCAGGCATTGTTCGTGACTGTAAATTTTCTTTTCTTTTTCATCTCTTTTCGTATATAAAAGACGGTTCACAACGTTCTAACCTCAGTCCAGCCTACGCCTGCCAACTCGGTAGCGAGTGCAATCATGAAGGTATGTCATGTCAAATCAAGTATACGCCTCTACTTGCTGATTATCTACCGTTTGATACAAGCTGACCGTAATTAGATTTCATCACGAAGATAGGTGCCTCTACGCCATATGCGCTCCCGGACACAACACCTATTATCTCCAACGCAGCGTTCCAGCTTCTTGCATTTGCCATCGAGAGAAGCGGCAAGGCAAAGTGCAAGGCCACAAGCTTTGATGCCATCCTATCCGCAAGCTTCCTTCAGCCTCTAAACATGACAAGGAGCGGCCTTCTTACGCCATCCTCTGAATCACAAGTCTTTGGTGGGGACTTTCACAGCTCAAGCATCGGCGAGCCGGCGTTAGTACTCCTTTTGTTTCCCATTATTTATGATTATCATAATGTTTTTTTATTTTCTAACAAAATTGCTCACGCGCAGTGGAATGTCACTTCTTTCGACGACACGAGACTTGGCCAGGGCAGGTCGTGCAATGATGAAGTCCAAACTCATCTCTGCATCCGCGACACGCCGTTGGCTGCAGCCCATTGCAGACACATCCAACCTTCGGAACGGTGTCGGCCGTCCGTGGGAGATCTACCATGCTGGCCAGTACGCAAACTCGACCGTGCTTGACGTCTTTACGAAGAATGGTTATGCCGGAGCTTATGCGAGCTACTTTGGACTGTCGCCAGACTTGGGTGCAGGATTCGCCATCTTGTCCCACGATACCAGTGGCACGGCTGCTGATCTCAATGCCTATGCTGACATTGTTTCCTTGGCCTTGCTGGATCTGGAGGCGTTGGCAGCGGCGGAGGCCGCGGCGTACTACAGCGGAAACTATACCGGCCAATCTGGAAATGGCGACACTGCTGTTATCCAGTCGCCCAGCGATGGCTACGGCTTTGTGGTTGCAGATCTCGTTGTCGACGGTATTGACTTGCGCAACCAAACAGCCTTTGCGGCCAATATTGAGCTGGAGAACCTTGACTTCCGCATCTATCCGAGCAATGTAGTTCAGGGCACAAAACATCTGTTTGTAGCCGTTTTCCAGGACAAGAAAGCACCTGTCGACGCCGACACGCCCACCTGCATCACCTGGCAGGAAGTGGGATCACTTGGCCAGAATATTGCCGACCAATTTATTTTCGATACTGACAGTACAACTGGCTTTGCACAGAGCCTGTCAGTTCTAGGCAGACAGTCGACATTGATGCGGGGATCATCCTAAGTTGGTGATGGAATAAGGTAGTAGTGTAAACTTTGCTACTGTTTACATTTGTTCCCTCTGAACCCATCGGTACCTTTATCGCGTCAAGAATCATAGAATCATAGCTTCGGCACTTTGATTTACGTCCACAGTAAATATTTAATTTATATTTTTTTTATTAATCTATGTACTCATTGGCTTAAACAAAATTGCTTGGCAGGATACCTTATATGATCATCAATGCACGATGCAGACAAAATCAACTTGGATAGGTGTTGCCAATCCTAGTGAGCTTGCTAAAGTGAACAAATTTTGCTTCGTGTTCTAACATTATTTGTCTCCCACAGTGGCCCGTTCCCTCCTGAACACATCCGACGACGGCTCCTTGCCCGACACTGCGATACACACCGCCATCGACATTTGGGTATCTTTTTGTCAGCCGTCAACACCGTACCCCGGTGCTCGGTGACACCGTCCACGAGCTTCACTCCCAGGTGCCACACGTGCCGTATGTGGACGTCGGGAGGACTGGGCGAGTTGTGCCGTCGCTGGCGCCTCTATGACTTCGGTGCCAGCGGCAATGACGACACCACTGCGGCAGAAGCAGGCTGGCCACCGTCCAAATGTAGCCTCAACACCACTGCTATTAGCTTTGTTATGGCTGTGACGGCGGTGGGCGTCTCAGGCTCAGCAGGTTTGGGCAGCACAGCCTCGATAACCGTTCCGGCAAAACACGCATTTCGATCCGCCACAACAAGCGATCCAAAAGCGCGCTCAGTCGGGCATGGATGTTGCCGTAAAAGACTGGCCGACTGGAAGACACAGAGACAATGTCGCCCGCCTTACGAGCTGGTACCGATAATGACGACTAGGTGAACGAACTCGCGCTTCATTCCCGCGTCGGCCGACTCCAAGAGAACGAGCTCTTCGACTATGGCTGCCCAAAACGGTTTGTGATGTGTTGCCGTTTCCAACGTTGAATAGGTTTTACGGTTTTTTTTTTTTTTTAAAAAAAAATTATTTACGTTTTCTCATATTAGGTAATAAACAAATCTGAATATCATTTATTTTTATTTTATTTTTGTAAATTCTTTTTAAAAAAAAACGACAGAAAAAAAAACATGTGTCATTTCACAAAATAAAAGAAATGCATACTTCTCGACAGAATCGACCGCGCAACCTTGTTTTTGCATCTTAACATCTTAAAATGAAAGACAGGATAACGTCCTCAGGAAACAACCGATGATAACGTGACGAGGAACGTGTGCGGTCATGCGTAGCACGGAACACACAAAGTTGTGGGCACCCGGAGAAATTGATGGCGGGTACGACGTGAGCAGTCTCGTCGCTTGTGGGTGCTACAGTAGATGTGATACAATTGGGACGTGCGGTGCCGCAGTCACCACGGCAAGGGACCCCGGTGAGTGAACGTCAAAAGCAAATACGTCGTAATACGTAGGAATATTTACGTACTGTGTGCTTCGTATGTTGTCAACACGATTGGCGAGGTGTGACTGCAACAGAATCAGTGATTTGATCGACTGGACAGCGTGCGACGATGTGATCCATTTGATGGACGATGTAAAAAAGCAAATAAAAGCATAAAGCCTGTGATGACTGCGACGCTTCAAACTGAACCTTATAAACAGCTGCAATGCAACGTGCGTGCGTATCGAAACAATATGGAGTAAAACCGGGCCCTAATACAACATACAAAGTAACACTCTACATGTAACCAATGCTGAAGGTGTTCGTTGAATAGGGGTCGAATAAAACACAAATCAATAACAGACAAGGGTCGACTGTCCCAACTACGTCCGCAAATGTACCAACCGTACATCCATATTCTGCAAACATGCAACATACAGATTTGCCCAACGCGTTGCAAGGATTCCGCCCCCTTTATCCACCGACCCAACGATCATTTCCAGAACAAGCATGTCGCTACGGGCACGTTCTCCGCGAATCAAACGGAGAAAACGGAGAAAAAAGCAAAACGGAAGTGCAGGAAAGAACAAAAAAAAAAAAAAAAGTTCGGCCGAGAGTGATGTGCAGTGGTAGTCTTCGAGTTTTGATCCGCTGAAAGCTCGCCCCTGCCCGTGGACCAGAACAGCCGCTGGAGGGCCCCTTTCCAGCTGAAGCCCAGGTTTTGTTCTTCTGTCAGAAACCAGGTTTGTTGGAAGAACAGGAAAGAACGAGTCAATGATCGACAGGCAAAAAAGAGTGAGGGATGCTCGTGTGCACAGACGGGCAGATGTGACAGTGGGATGAACTCAGGGGGGGAAGAGGGGAGGGATTGGATTGCTGTCATGAATTGAGCGTTACACAAAAGTAAATATTTAACTAATATTCAATCCGTAATTCATATCCAAAACAAATCAAAGGTATTTTGGTCATAAAAGAATTGGTAGCACGATTGCCTCGTGTGTAATAAATCATTCTTACGTCCCACGCTTTTTTGTAAAAGTTCAACTGCAGAAGCGACAAGACGGCTGGAAAACAAAGAAAAAAAAGACACCACTAAGAGACATGTACATTGGGGGAATAAGACTACCATAGAACAAGGCAACGCAAAAAGACAACACAGCACCAGTGTGGCCATCACCTTGACTCGGAATAGCTGGACCGGGCCTGGCTCTGGTGTGAGCCCTCCTCGACGGCGACCTTGACGTCCGTCGACACGACAATGCCGCCCTGCTTGTCCATGTAATTGGGGAAAATCTCCTCGGTCGACTCGGTGGCGCGGTTGCGGTGTGGCTGATGGGAGCCGTTGTTGGCGCCGCCGTAGGGATTGGCCGATGCGGACGCCAAGGTCGAGACACCGCCCAGGCCGTTGCTGCTGCCACCGCCAACACCGCCGCCGCCACCGGCCGCTCCCGTGTAGTTGCGTGACTGGATGTAGGTGCGCTGGCTCTGCAGGGCGATGGAGTTGCCCTGGTGGCCCGAGCGCGGGCCGTAGTTGGACGGGTAGGCCTTGGAGTGGTTGGACGACAGGCCGAGGGCCTCGTTGAGGATCGGAATCTCGGCCAGCAGGTTGCGCACGTAGGGCACGCAGGCGCAGATGATGAGTGAGCAGACCTCAGCGGTGGACCAGTCGATGGGGTCAATGAGACGCCAGGTGATGTCCTCGCTGGTGTCGCTGAGGTAGGTGGCACGGATAATGGAGATGACGCAAGTCAGGAGGCCGAGCGAGAACATGACAATTAGGCCGACGCGCTTGACCCACGGCAGCTTGAGGCGCAGCAGCGTCGGGATGGGCTCGAGGAAGAGCACGAGGTCGGTGGCCAGCTTGATGCCAAAGGAGATGTAGTAGAAGTTCAAGAGGTTCAGACAGGTGCCGTCAACGGCTGGGCGCCAGAACTTGTAGATGGGCCGGCAGGCAAAGCACACGACAAAGGTCTCCTCGACGCCCTGGGCGGCCAAGATGGCGATGATGACATAGTTGAGGCGGCGGAAGCCGGTGGTCGGGATGACGCGCAGGTAGAAGACGGCAAAGGACAGCTTGATGAGGACAAAGGCCCAGACGTAGGACACAGCCGAGACAAACTGGAGGATCAAGAAGCTCTCCAAGTCGGAGGCAGAGACGTCCTCGATGTGCAGGCCCATGCCATATTTGGTCACTGTTTTGTTAATACTCCAATGCTCTACGGTTTCAAAAACAAGTAGACGATGCTCATTGACATACTCAAAATCGAGGTGAGGGCGAGGCTGAAGGCAAAGAGGGATGCAGCCCAAATCAAGACATCGTCGAGACCGACTTGGTGCAAGATGACGAGGCGGACCCAGAGGCGAACGAAGAAAAAGATGCCGGTGATGATGATAAGGGCGGCGTTGGCGACGACGACGGTCGAACTCCGCGTAGGGTAGTCGACGGCCATGGTGATGATGATGACAGCGTTGGAAAGGACTTGAGATGGACGGGCGAGGCCGACGGCGAGTTTGACGGCGAGTGGTCGACTGTCGCCTGGCGTGCAAAGAACCAGCGTGGGTCGGTGGGGAGCGAACGTCGAAGGGTGCACTGGCGAACGATCAAACCGGACTCATCCACAGCGAACAACCATCACAAGGTCGATTGAGTTGAGATGAAATGAAGTGAGGCGAGGCCAGAGTTTATCTATTTCATGGACCACCCAAACCACCGAGCCACTGGACCACATTCGGGGACCTTGCAGTATACCCCAGCAGATTGAACGCAAAATCAGGCGCTCGGATCCAGGGCCAGGAACAAACACACTTGCAGATTCGGTTCCAAGCAGCCCTCCCGCTTGGGGATTAATGTAGGATGGTCGTGGACAGGGGACGAGGCAGGACAAGGATGATGGATATGCGAAACAAGCGACAGCATGGGCTGAAAGACGACAGGACGGTTGCCAGGACGGCGTAGATGTACGGAGTACGGACGGACAGATACTTCCTGCCAAGACAGTTTTTCTTAGGAACAAAAGACGCCTCGGGGAAATCGATGCAGCAGCTGGTGGGCAGGTTGGACAGGCGGCCGTGAGACCAGCCGTATGGCGAGGGCTGGAAAAAGAAACGAGACAATAAGGGAAGGGATCTTCTAGCGTGGTTGATCTGCTCCGTAGCTGACCTTTGTGTCGCGGTGGTTGTATCCCTTAGCCGAAGAGAGTTTTACGACATCGATATACGCCATTGCCCAGGGGCAGGCGTCCTTTGAAGGAACGGTCAAGTAGGAGAGTAAGGAGTCATCCCGGACAGCGCCGAGATGACCGTTTCCAGCTCTTCTAGGCCTGCCATTATGAGGTTACGGCCCTTGTCCATCCACTGCACATCTTTTGTCGGTCCCAGTAATCTCACAAAGTACTCGTAACTCCGGCCACATAGGCCGTACTCAGAAGTGATGAGCGCCAGGACGAGGGGAAGACACACAGCACCAGCAACGATGCCAGAGTCGTGGATGGGGCGGCGTATCGGGATGGTCTTTGTGTGGCAAAATTGACCTAACCACTTACAATGGGACACTGGGCAACAGACATTTTGTCACGACGCAGCACTCACATGATCAAACCAAGCGTGCGTTGTAGCCCAAAACAGCAGCGCATCCAACAGACAAACATCCACATCCACCTTCAACGTCCAAACAAGCAACGCCAAAACGCCACGAAGAAAATAGAGTGTCTGGGGGTGGAACCGCCTACGATGTGGCCAAGACAGGTGACGGCACTCGGAACCGGAGGAAGCCCTCCAAAGTGGGCTGGGGACAAAGCAAAACACCGCTGAACTGCGTGGATACCGCAAAGCAAAAATGCCTTCCCCAGATACAGGCGCTGGCGCTGGTCCGTCGGCGAACGCTAGGCTACTGGCGTTTGGATTACTGGGACAGGGAGCGGAAGAAACGGAGGCCAGTGGGCTCGTTGGGCTCATGAAGGTTAAGCTGGACGAGTGAGGAACACAGAGGTGTGGACGGTGTTTACGAAATACGGGTCGAGCATGACTGGACGGCACAGCACGCTACCGAGCATAGCGCCGAATGGCCGCAAATGGGCCTAGCAGCGGGACCTTGCCAAACTGCTTTCTCCCCGGATCCTAGCAGAATCTGCAGGCCAGGCTCCTGTAGTGCGCTGCAAAGCCTGTTCAGTCTCTATTTGTAGTGCAGTAGGCCGACTAGCGCGCAGCGAGCAAGGTTTTGAATAGTGGACTCCAGTGGACCACCTACTGTTAGTAGGGGCAAGTGGGATCCGTAGGGGGATCCATAGGGGGATCCATAAGGGGGACTCGTTGCGCTACTCCTGCAAGAAGGTGAAGAGTGGAGCCCAAAGTGCAAAATAGTCCTGAGTACTGAGTACAGCAACTTGCAAGGGTACGTTTAAGGGGAGAATCGTGAAGGAGAACTGGGAGTGAGAGGAGGGAAAGGAGGGAAAGTGGGAAGGGTTTCGAAGGCATAGATGACTGTAAAGCGAACAACAATACGAATGTACCGGGGGACGGATACCAAATACGAGGGAAGTTGGTGATTAAGCGATCAAAGGACCGACAACAATGCAATTGAGTGCTGTCATACTTCTAGCGCCTGCCGCTGTATCATACAGCCCTCTGTCAAGAGCTTGTGAAAGCGACGGGGTCTGCAATGGCAAGGGATCGCCACGGAGAGAGAGCCAATCGAGTGAGGAGTCTATCGCTCCATGTCCTTTCCGTAATTCTGTCCTGTCTTTTCGGTCTTTATCTTCTGGCGGATGGGCGCTGTTGAGGCCCTCCTAGGGTCTTCACTGGAAAATCGGCCAGCGCCCGTATTAGCGGCTCTGTGCACAAGTGCCTATCGCCAGTGTAAGATGCTATGCCTACGACTGACTTGGTTGTCTACCTTTCCGTACATAGTATGTGTACAAACAGGGTAAAACTGGGCCTGCCGATGCTCATTAAAGCGACTCTTTCACTAAACTAGTGCTCCGTTTCTCATATGCCTCCGCCGTTCCAGTCGCGGTATTTGGCTCTTGGTGTTCTCGTGCTGTCGTGCTTTACCATTACTAACGAGAGTATTCGTTCGTTTTACAAAGTTCTGCGCATTCTCTGCCGCCTTGGTTGTCTTGGCTGTCTTGTCCTGGTCTGTTAGGTCCTCCGCATTTCTTCCACTTGCCTTAATCGTAGATAATACCCGCGCAGTGGTTTCTCCACTACGCCGCACAGAACCCTTACCCGATTTGCCGCATATCGCCAATCGTCAAGAAGGAAAGCACCTCTACATTCGTCGTCGCCACGGTACAAATGCCCCGAGACCCTGTTAGTCTCCCCTGTCTCAGTTACTTCCAAAGCTGCGAACCAAATGCAACGGTCCGCTAACTCGCCCCCAACTCGCCCCCAACTGCCCCAATTGAATCCGACGAACAAATAACTGCACGACGACAAAGGACCAAACTGAGGAAGAAGGTAAGGTGTGCTTCGACAACAAAACGGATCCAGCAGGACTACAGAGGCTGAGACGGTGACGAGAACCAGAAACACTCGCCAATCTGCACGTGGGCCAGCCACGCACACCAAGCTTCGAACCAGGAAGACTACTGCCGGATCCTACCACACTTTGTTTTGCTTTGCTATCGTTGCTGTTGTCTACATTTTCCTTTCTATCTCCACTGCCTGCAGACTATCTGACCGTCTGCCCAATGTCTGTTGGTGAATTTTTTGGTTGCGGGGGTCGACACCGCCGTCGATGCTGGGCACAGAGAAAAAGTCCTAGGTATTAGCAATCGACAATCCACGATAATCCTGTGCAAATGGTGAGTGCAAGGAACAATACGGAGTAATAGGCGTATTACCTTGCATCGTGGCACATCGATCACAGCAACCATGGCAATCGGCTCCGACGAGTTCGAGCTGATGATCAAGGAAATCACGGAAGTAACAACAAAAACAAGCAATGAGCGACACGAACCACAGTGGACTCCATGAAATAGAAAAAAAAAATCTCCAAGTCCACACAGACGGTGGGACTTCGACTCATTAGTATCCCTGATCCCGGTTTTCCATGTATGGTTCAGGGGTGAACAGTATCGTATTTAGTACGACGGAAATACGGTCTTTATTCGTGGGCCTTCTTGAAGGTTTCCCGTGTCGTACCGATTCCTGTCGGAGTGCGATTGTATCAGTATCCAAAACTCATCAACTCGCATCAATTCAGGCCTGGCCACGTTTTCGATTTCCATCGTGTCCCATGCTAAATAGGCTACAGTTTGGCCTATGTTCGCTCTCGAATTTAGACTCAGACCACTTAATCTCAGCGACTGTCAATGGTATTGAAGCATGCTGTGATACTCCGTATTTTCCATTGTCCTTCCTGCTTCCTTTTCTCTCACCTGCTTTTGACTCCGTCCACCTTCTCCACCCATCCACACCAACCGCGCTTTGCCTGCCCCTGTCCACAATTCCCACCCTTGCCATGCCGGGAGCCAAAAGCGGAAATGGCATGCGCCGTCCTTCTAAACTAGCCACACTCACCACAAGTACCAGGCCGTTTCAAAACCGCAGACCAATTCAAAGAGCACTTACCGAAATGGGAGAAGCAGAGAAGTAACGGCGACCGCGACAGCGACGACGTGGAAGCAAAACGATGCAGCCACGCAGAGCCGAAGCAACAGCCGCCGCCAATCTCTCTCTCTCTCTCTTCTCTCTCTTTTTTTTTTTTTTGTTTTTTTTTTTTTTTTTTTGGTTTCAGAGTCTGTGGCTCATACAACGTGTCTGACCTAATACTACTTTCGTGTGTTTCGTAAGTGACAAATGCTACAAATGCAACGGATTGTCGATGTTGGAAGCGTTTGTCAAGCCGACGCGGGACTCGCTGACCGTGGCTGTACGTTGTATACTCTGACAGCGGCGAGCCCTGCACACGACGTGCTGATCCGGACAAGGCACCCGAGAAGGGAGGTATTACCTTCTTTGTCGTATATCAATGTTTGCAAATAAGGAAGACAATATCCCCGGCCATGTACGTGCAGATACGTCGTTCGCCGCACTACTGACAGAGTGCAGACTCTGGATGATCAAAACAATATGTCCGGAGCCAACATGGGACGTCGACAATGTGCACAATAAGCAGAAAAAAGGGGCGACTGCCTTTTTAGATGTCTGTTGTTCTTTTTGAGGTAAATCTGACTCTCTGGGCCGTGCACGCAGTTCTCGGGAGACCCTTGGGAACCTTCACGGGAGATGACCGGCGTACCACAGACCCGGTCCTGGAATACCACGTCACGCAACACAGCACGACGAAACAAGAGCATAAAAGCACAATGGATGTAACACCAACGACGACGAAGATACTCGATCGGGCAGGCTACTCCCCGTTACACGGCTGTGACTGCGACGCAAGGGTGTGTCGAGCTTGTAGAGGGGACGGGGGCCACATCCAGTGCGACGGAAGGTCGTATCCTGCAGGTACATGGGTACTTATGCGGTGGTGTGAGATTGTGCGCCATAAATGGAAAGGTCGAAAATAGACCACAAAGGGCAGGCAAGTGCAAACCACACGGAAAGAATCAAATAGCCAAAGAGAGGCAAGAGAGGCAAGAGAGAAAAGCCCATCACTCTCAGGTTGTGTGGAAGTCGAGCAAGGGGGATGTTTCCGTTCACGATGAAGAAAAGCGAGACAGGTTCGGATATATTATTGGTCTGAGTGGGGAAATACGGGAAACGGCAAGGGCTGCCGAGTGGTGGGCGGATAACGCCGCGGAAAAGGGGGAACAAAAATAACAACGAGGCGGATTGTGAAAAGGAAACAAGGTGAGCCAATGAGGCAGTTGTCTCGTCTTGACATGTCTTGCTGTCACAGACCGATGCATGACGTAGGCTAGTAGGTGATATCTCGTAGGCAGAAAGGAAAAACAGGAAGTGGTTGAGCAACCAAAATAAACGGCGGACAGCAAAGACTAATGATAAAGGAAAAATAATAACACAAAAACAGCGAAGCGCGCTACAAGAGTCCTCTGAAATTTATTGCTTCTGCTTTTGGTACCTTGTTTTGGCGTTGGGAAGTTGGGCGCCAATTCTTCCCGCTCTTCGTTGTCAGCCTGGAACACAAAAGCTCTTTTCGAAAACGTGTTCACACTTGAGAATATTGGAATATTGTTTATTAACACGCTTGTCTTCGCAGTACCATCCATCGTCCGATATGTTACCCGAAAATGTAGACAGCGGAGAGTCGACCACCCCGTCGAGAAGCAAGAAGCTGTTGTGGCCGGATGGCCAAGAAGGACATGCAAAGGACCTTTTGCTATCACGACTCGAGAGACTGTCGTCCGTCGAGCCGCGTTCACATTTGCATCGACTGGCCGGGCAATTCAGTGACCCCTAGACGAGTTAGCATTGATTTCATTGCCTTCCCCCTTCTCGTTGACGTTGATTTCCCGCTACGCCGTCGTGTACTCACATCCATCAATGTCTTCGTGGACAGTGCTCTCCACCGCACATTTGTTCATCTCCGCTACCGACTGTGACAGCAGCGGCTTGCCGTTCTCGCAGCCCTGGAACATGCATGTCGAGTCCATGGCCCGCTGCAGCGAATCGCCCTTCCAGCCAAACACGTAGTCGGCGTGCGTGCCGTAGCCGTGGTCGTCGCCATAGCTGAGGAAGAAGGGGTTGCTGCCATCGGTGGGGTACAGGTGGTTGAAGCCCGTTGTGTCCCAGAGAGTCTCGTAGGCCACTTGCGGCATGCGCACCGGGTGCGATGCTGGGCAGGGGCCGGCATTGCTAAAGGCCTCGCCCTGCGTGTTGTACATGTGCGACTGGTGGTCGGGGCTGTCGAGGTGGACGCCGTCCCAGCACGATGGGAAATGGTGCACCGTCATGATGCCGCCGACACAGGGCCGGTTCGGGAACGTCGGCAGCTCCGGAAAGCGCGTGGCCTTTTCGTCGAGGCAGACAAACCGCAGGCCGACATGGCTCTCGGCATCGGTCAGCGACGCCGTCGACGGGCTGCCTACTGTCATGCGGAAGCCGGGCTTGAAGGCGGTGATCTTTTGGTCGCCATTGCTGCTAAAGTCCTTTTGGGTGTAATAAATCGTCATGCCGCCATTGATACCGTTGGGCAGCGCCGTGTTCTGCATAATGGGCACGCGCTTGAATGTGCCATTGGGCGCACGGAAGTACATGACCGCCGTCCAGTAGTTGGAAAAGTCTTCTGAGAACGTGCACGTCGTGCAGTTGGCCTGGTTGCCAATGTCGCCCGTCATCGTGGCGTTGAAGGCATTGCCGCCGACGATCTGGTGCAGATGGGACGATGGGATGGCGCCGGGTTGCACCAACGGGTCGAGGCGCTGAATGCTGAGGGTCGAGCAGCCGAATCGGAGGGCTGCTTGGGTGGGAACGGCCATAGCCAGAAGGGAAACAAGGAACTTCATGGTGGCGACTAGACGTTTGGAGGGACGAGCGAGAATGTAGCGACGGTCTTGGACGATAGATGCCTTTGGGGTTTTGGGGCAGCTAAACTGACCACTGCTGATTTATAACCTCCAACTCTCGACGGGATGAGCTGCAACATCCCATGTTTACTCTCAGGTTGTTAGTTTTTTTTCTCTTCTGCCTGTTTCCTCCCTTACTATCTACCCGTCCATCTCATACTTTTGCCATCCACTGCCGTTACTATCATACGACGCAAACAGGAATAGCAGCCCAAGGCGGACAAAAGTAGGCCAGACGCGGATTGGCTGTCTGTCGGCACATTATCTATTTCCGATATTACCTCGACTCAGCGTCCGCATCCATATAAGCGATGACGAAGGTTGATTGGGAATCTGCTGGGCGATTGCTGGCTGCTGTACTGGGCAGCGTGTTTTGCCTAAATACCTTTATAGGAGATTTATTGCCGGGATTTCATTATGGGATCGGACGGAACATTACGACATTATAACTCGGGTTCATGACGGTCGTTGTCAAGGACTAGCAGAAAAGAATTATGTGCCGGGGTATGCGAGGTCGACGGTTGCCATCTATACGTTCTTCCGAGCAGAACAATCAAAACAGACCCATCCTGGGCAGTGCCATTTCTGTTCCAACGGCTGAATGCCTTGTCCGTCTCGTCCGTATCGACTGTAGCTCCTCCACAGACTTTTCTCGTCCCTTACTAGTTCGATCCGGAACACCTCTTCCTCGTCTTTATTTTCCCTTTCCATTTAGTACGTCGTACACGTTCTCTCTTATCCCACTGGTCTCTATTTCCCCAAACGAAACGGACTGTAGGAAGAAAGGGGCGTGCGAGTAATGGAGACGCGCGATGTTGGGTCGACATTAGGCGCTGAAGGGTACCTAGCGCGGGTATACCGACCCGCTCCTGCGACAGAGTCATGCGTTGGTCTTGGAGACTCGAACATCAATGTTTCACGCCCTATAACGGCTAGCAAAGAGACCCTTGCTTGGCATAGGGAAAATCTGTCCATCGAGCAAGGATATCGTATTTGGTGTCGTATTCCGTTGTTTGTTGTCCAACTCCCACGCCGTTACCTTTTCACCCAAGAAAATATCGGAAAACAGCAAGCGCGCCAACGGATAGTTGCAGGCCACATTCACTAGAGCGTGGCAAATTACGTGAAAGTTTGTGATGATAAGTCGGCACCATACGTCACAAAGTCATTTGTAGATGTGTAGATGAAGCTCACAAGCTCTCTGTCTCTTATTGAGCAAAACTAATGTATTACGTATAGTCGACTTGTGCGTAGCCAGGGAGGGTGAAACAATCAGAAGCAGATGCGTAGACCTCTCTGTGGTAGTCCATCAGTCTTGATTCTTCTTTGACTTTCTTTCCAACATATATTTTCTCCCTGCATCAATTTCAAATATCACTACGAAGCCAAATCACTAGATTCAGTCCCCCCCTCGTTCGTCAACACCATGTCCGATACCAGCGAATTCACAGTGGCAGGTGATTCCTGCTCCTCTTCATCGTCCGTCTCGGTGCTGGATTCCGGCAGCAACCAGATTACCATCCAGAACAGCGACCAGAACAGCGACCAGAACAGCGACCGGAACAGCGACCGGAACAGCGACCGGAACAGCGACAGGATCCTTCTGAGCGCCAGTAAGAAGATCAAAGAAATGCTTCTTCTGATTCGGAGCCTCATCCTGGAACTGTACAATGAAAGTCTCCGCCTTAGCACAACGAGCACCCACCCAAGCGACGAACGCCCTCGCAATATCGGCTCAGATGATATAGCCGCTACTGACAAGAGACTCAAAGAGCGTTCATACGAAATGGTTGTCCACCTGATTCGGGTCCTAAAATCGTTTGGTGACGTGGTCGCCATACTCCCCGAAGACGGCCATGCAGAGACGGCCGAGCTTTTGGTTGACATTATGGTTGAGCTGAGTGCCGCGTTGGTGGAAAATAGTGAGAGCCAGGAGAGCTACGATGGGCCCGAGTCGGATGACCGCACACGTATACAAGAGGCTCTACTCGATGTTGTCCACATCAAGTGCTTATCACAGGTCCGTCAGCGCGCACATCGTTCCAGATACCCAGCACAAGGGCCTGCCCTGGAAAAGCACCGGGGCCTGCTGTCTAATCTCTTCAACTCTGTCTGTGACTACCTCGATTACGAAAAACCGGAAAACGCACGACTTGTGGCCAGTATTTTTACGAGGCTGCTTCCAAAGTACGCATGTGCCTTGACGGACATGTATGCAAATAGAGGTGAATTGTCGACCTGTTACTTAGATTTTGCAAACTCGGTGCGGGACGAATTGGACAATGGAAAGTCAGGCACCGAAGAGAATGGCAAAGAGACGACCGTTAATGAAGCGGACGTCGAAGATGGAAAACAAAATACAAGTTGGAACTGGGCACGGCAAACCTGGAAGGTGTGCGAGTGGTGCGCACCATTTTGGCGATGGGCCATAAAGGGACATCAATGACAAACATGAATAGGGCTTGGCACGAAACTAAAGCACTGCGACTACTCGTCCAGGATAACACGAAAAGGTGTCAATCTGTCGTCATAGGTGCAAAACAGTAACAAAAAAGGCCAAAAAGGTAAAATAAAATAAAAAATTGAGTTATATTCTGTGCCGTGCGGGGTGTAGAAGAACATCGACAGCGACAAGGTAGTGGAAGGCTGAGACGATGTAATATTGAACTGGCCATGCAACATAGAAATGCCAACATGAATAGCACAGAAGCTGAAAGGGAGGCAAGAAAAGACAAACGGCCACAAGAAAAAGAATCTAAGACGCCAAATCATAAAATCCAAGGTATGCTTGCCATCGTAAAATAAAGCAAACTCGAAAGGAGACGCAAGACAAGATATCGTGACAAGAGACACATGAACAAGGAAGGATGGTCTTCGCAATCAAAGCTCACCGTGTCCCAACCGTGACATCACCGTTGGCGGGCCTTCTCATGGCTATCTTCACGGACCAGCCGCAGCCCAGATGCCATGGCACCCAGCTGTCCGCGCCTGAACATGTCGGGGGCGCCGAGCCGACCTTTGCGAGGTGACGCCTGCGTCTGCGTTGGGGCATGTATTGGTGGCTGGCCTATGGCGGCCTTTGTCTGGTTGATGAGGTTTTTGAGGTAGACCTCGGCCTGGACGGACGCGCTGTAGGCAACAGGCGTCCAGCACCAAATGTTCTTATGGTCGGCGTCGGCGCCAGCGGCCAGCAGAGTGCGCAGCACGAGCAGGTGACCGTTGCTGCTGGCAAAGTGCAGGGCGGTGTTGCCCTCGTTGTCGGCGCGGCGTACGGCGTCTTCCGGCCCCGAGGGAATGTATGTCAACAGGATCTGGACGACGGTGTCGTGACCGCCACGGCTGGCCTCCATGATGGCGTCGCGGCCATGGACATCGACGCCGAGGATCCAGGCGGCGCCGGCCTGGCAAAAGTAGTGCACGACCTCAATATGGCCAGCACGAGCGGCTAGCATCAGGGCTGTCTCATGGTTTTCGTTGAGGGCGGGCCCGTCCTTCTCGTGGCCGCGCTCGATGAGCAGCTGGCAGATGTGGAGATGGCCGAGGGAGGCGGCGAGGTGGAGATTGGAGTTGGAGAGGCCGGCATCGGAGGTGTCTGGGTTGTGCAGGAGATGGGGATGCGATGCCAAAATACGTCGCACGAGGAGCTGGTCGTTTGCGTGGATGGCACGGCGAACTCGGATGGCTGGTTCGATCCTGGAGGGCGGAAGGGACAGAGAGAGGTTAGCATACGCTTGTAAAATGAACGCGCGACACCGACAACTCACATTTCTCCGATGGTGACTGGCACTGGTTGGCGAGGCTGTTGATGGCGAGTTGCAGACGATATGCGGGTCTCTCTCCGTTTTGGCACGGGTTTTGGCGTCGCGTCAACTCAGCGCGGTCAGGCGTATGCGGGGCTTGATTGGGGCGGGCGCCAGCGGCTTGGGGGGAAATATTATGTCATACGACAAACAAAACACAGGCCACTAAACGCCACGAAAAGGGGGCCAATGAATGTCAACAAGGCCAGCATCGCACCGCGACGAAACAGCATTCAAGTAGGTCAAATCCATTCAGCAATTTGGTATGTATAACACAGAGACTGACAATAAAAAAAAACAGTTCCAAGTTTAGGGACTACTACCACGATTTCCACCGGCCTCTGCCCTCCTGTTCAATTACCACGTCCTGATACGAAACAAGCCGCGCAAAATGGGTGTCGGCACCATCATGACCGGCACTGCACCTACTCATCCCACATGATCTTCATGGTCGTCGGGAAGGGGAAGTACGCGCTCCAGTCATCCATCATGTACACAAAGAAGCCACCAGGGCGCGGCACTTTCTTGAGCTCGCCCTGCGGACCGGGCACGCGACGCACATTCTTGTGGCGGAAGAGGGCGCGGAACAGCTCGACAATGGCGACTTGGCTAATGTCGCGGCCCAGGCACGCATGAGGGCCGGCGCCGTAGTGAATGTACTTGTCGAGCGGGCGGCGCGGGTTGACAGTGTCCGGGTCGGGGAAGTGCACAGGGTCACGCGCAGCCGAGACAAAGCTGACAAAGACGCGGTCGCCGACCTTGACTGGTACCTCGCGACCGTCGTCCTCCTTGATCACGTCGGCGACGGCGGCCTTGCGGTACGAGCCAAACGTTCCAGCCAGACGAATGCCCTCCATGGCATAACCGAGCAGCAGAGCATCGTTCTCAGGCGACTCGGGCTCGTTGGCAATGCGGTGGATATCGGGGATGTGGACAGACCCGGCAGCCGTCAGGAAGAAGTCGACCGCCTGGGCGAACACCTCGGCTTGGTTGGGCACCATGGCGCCCGCGGTCGGCAGGATCTGGCTCCAGGCAATCTCCTTGGTGTCCAAGCCAGACTTGTGGAGCCCCTTGGTCATATTGATGCCGTAGGCGGCCAGACTGTCCTGGGCCTTCTTGTTGGGGGCCGGACCCGAGAACATGGCGCGCATACCGAGGCCGAGAGCGAGCTTGACGTTGCTCTCAATGAGGGAGCCGAGCTGGGTGCAGACCTCCTTGGTGGCCTGGCGCAGAGGGAACGACTTGACGGGGTCAATGTCAAAGAAGATGGTGACGAAGATCAAGGCGAGCACCATGTACAGCTCCTGCTCCGAGTAGACGCCTTTGGGGTTGGCCGCCGTCTTGAGGGGCAGGTTGAACACGCGCGCCGCAAAGTGCGTGTGCACAATGTTGCCGACGTCGTGGATGATGTCGACCTGGCGCTTGCCGGCGAGCACATAGCTCTTCTCGTCCAGCAGGGCCTTGACGGTCGACGCATAGAACGCCTTGACGTCGGCCTTCCACGCGTTGTGGTACAGCAGCGCGCCCATGCACTGGCGTTGGCGAGCGTGCAGCGGCGTGTCGCCCGACAGCATGAAGCGGTTGCCGGGCTCGCCCATGAGGAAGCCCAGGCCCTCGTTCCACGTGACCTTGAAGGTGTCCTGCTTCTCGAGCACCTGCTGGGCGCCGCCGTACGACGTGATGTTGATGCGCTGCGGGATGGGCGTGGGGCGGGCGAAGTCGAACAGGTGGTCGCGCTTGAGGCTCTTGAGGATGGCGAGGTTCTCGGCGGGCACGACCATGGGGTAGTGAGCGTACACACTGTTCTGCTTGTAGTGGTTGGGAAAGGCGCGGATGAAGAGCTTGTAGAAGACGCAGCCGTGGTTGACGTTGAGGTCGTACGACACCTCCTTGTGGCCCCAGTTGGTCAGCTGCTTCGGGCCGTAGTCGACCGTGTAGTGGCGGTCGCCGCGGACGAGCACGACGGCATCCGACAGCACGACCCGTGAGATGGTGTATGTGGGCGCAATGCCGACACCGGGCACCAAGGGGTCCTTGGCGGCCTCGGCCACGATGCCTGGATACAGCTCCACAAAATCCGGATGCTGGTACAGGTGGCGCAGCGAGTCGGCGACCTCCGGATCCGGGTTGATGTCCTCAAACTTCTCGTACGGCTTGAGGCCAAAGTGCTTGCGGAACTCGTTGAGGCCGGCCAGGTTCCACTTGCGGGACTGCAGCATGCCGAGGACCTCGACGCAGCGCATGGCAGGCGGCACGTTGTTGGCGCCAAACGCACCGGCGACGTCCTCGACGGCGTCGTTCATGCAGTCGACGAGCTCGTCGTCGTCAAAGCGACCGTCGGCGCCGCGCGTGAAGCCGCCAAACGTGCGTGCGCCAGGGTCGTCGGGGATGGACCGGTCAAACTTGACAAAGCCGCCCATAAGGTCCATCATGGTGGCCTCGGCGGCCGGCTTGCCAAAGATGTCGTGGTAGAAGTCCTCGATCCACTTCTCGTCCTTGGCCGAGATGCACGAGTGCCAGCGGTAGCACAGGTTGAACTCGGCCGACACGACGTTGCCAGTGCCGCGCTCCGACTGCAGGGTAGTGCCCGAGTTGATCTCGGTGTCGAGGCGGGGATCCAGCGTGAAGGTCGTGTCGGCCCGGTTGAGGTTGACAATGTTGCGCACGTAGTCCACAAGCGTGATGTTAATGTACAGGCCCGACGTTACGAGGCGCGCCGTCTGGAACAGGTCGTTGTCGTACTTGGCCCAGGCGGCCTTGGCACACTCTTCGAGACCCTCGTCGTCGGGCGAGCCAGCCGGGCGCGGGAAGCGGTTGCCCTCGTTGATGGCGGCTAGGTTCTCGGCCACATAGTTGTGGAAGCGGTTGAACATGATGAGCAGCACAGACACACCCGGGGGCATGCCGAGCAAGCGCTTGTCCGCATAGGCATCGGGCTTCAGGCGGCCGTCGCGGAAGGTGCGGATGGTGTCCTGCATCTGCTGGTTGCTGCCGTAGAGCGGCGACAGGTCGAGGTAGGACGACGTCTTGGACTTGTTGGGGTCAGTGTGGTCGGTCCAGAAGAGGTCGTGGATGATGATGGTGGCCCAGTACCACAGCACGCTCGATACGTTGTTGGGGTGGTTCTTGTACTTGCCCTCCCTGCGGCGCATGACCGAGTCAAAGACCATGCCCGGGTCCGGCAGCGCGGCAGGCGACGTGACGGTTGAGTGCACCGTGCGGGCGTACGTCGTGCCGGCGGCGCCCAGCGTCGGGTTGTGTATGTTGTTGTAGCTGCCGTCGGCCATGCGGTACTGGAACTTGTCGCCCACGAACAGTGCCGGTGGGTGCTCCAGCGACTCCCACAGCTCCGTGATGAAGTTGGACGTCAGCAGCTCACGCTTGCGGGACTGGGTCGGCAGGCCCGCGACGAGCTGGATGACGCGCTCCATGAGCATCGTGCGGTCGTCGACGGGCCCGCCCTTCTTCTTGGATTTGGCGAGGTCCAGCACCGTCTTCACATTCGCCCACGTCAGGTGCTTGAGGTCCTCACGCAGCCCCGTCTGGGTCTTGGCCACAATGTACGTGCCGTTGCCTGTCTCGGTGGGCAAGGGCCGCTTCGAGGCCGCCCGCAGCCCGCTGAGCTTGGCCAACGCGCCTGGGCTCGACGGCTTCTTGAAGTTCTTGACCAGCGGCGGCCGGTTGGTGATGGTGCCGCTGATGACGACCTTGTCTGGGCCGGCGCTACCCGAGCCGGACGAGGCCGAGTCTCTGCCGTGTATGTTGGTGCTTGCCTGCGGCTTGTCGCCGGCCAAGTTGTCCGACATGATGGGCGAGGTGGGAGGGGATAGAGGGGGCTGTGGACGAGAAGGATGAAAGGTGTGGTGGAGTGGTTGGATAAGATTGGGTATCGAAAATAATCAGGAAAACGAGGCAGCAAAGAAGGATAAGGATGAGGAGAAAAAACAAGAATGTCCAAGTCCAAGAACACGAAAATGGTCGGAGAGAAAACAGAAGAAGGGATATCGAAACGGAAAAGGGAAAGATGCGGGTAAAAACACCAAGGGGAAAGTAAAGTGACCAGAGAGAGGACAGAGACGACACACGGGGGTCACATTCGGGTATCAACTGGGGATTTATATGCCGACCTGTCTTGGAATGTCGACAAACAGTGCAACACAGTGGAAGATACAAGGCAGCGTCATACAGTGACTTGAAGGCATGGACGAATACTCGACATCAGCACATGCAAAGCGGACAAATTTGAGGTTGTCCTGTAGGAAACAGGAGAAAAGGAAAGACACAAGTGAAAAAAAGGAAAAGAGAGACATGGCGTCAACAGGGATGGTTTGTTGGCTGGTTATTCAGATGTGGATTTAGGATCATCACAACGACTGTCGAATAGGATATCGTGAATTGCTTTGTCGGTAGTCGAATAATATGCCGTGCAAACCGAGACTGTGTGCAGCTGGGATGCAATGTATCGGACATTTTCGATGGGTCGGGCCTCCTGGGTCAATGTCAGTGCTGGGTCAACAGCTGGGCTGGACAAGTGGACATCGTTCACAGTGGTCCCGACGAAACAGAGAAGATGTGCCTGTTTCTTTTCATTTTTAAAATTTTGTTTTTGTTATTTTTCTTTTGAATCCATCATTTTATTTTTATTATCTAAGTTTTTCACACCCCTTACGCTACAATGGGACACGTCAGGCTACAGAGGAAGAAGACAAAAACGGACAATAACGAAAGGGCAAAGGGCGGGGCCGCAAGACCCTGTGTGGCTGTTTGGGGGCTGGGATGGGTCGGTAACATATTTTGAAATGGGGCATTGCAGGTACGGATATTGAATGTGCGTTTGTGGACGCCCCAGTTGCGGAGTTCTGGAGTTTTGGACAGGTGTGATTACGATTTACGCGGACATATTAACAGTGTGGATGTGGCCTGTTCAGTTCGACTGTCTAACTTACTCTCTCTATTTGATTTTTCTGTGATCTTTGGCCATGTTTCCGTCCACCCTCCCTCGTGCCCCTATGGCGTGGCAGAAAAGGTAAACCACAGGTCGATCAGTCGCAAGTTTCTGCGAGACAACTGGCGGAAAACGCCTGTCCTGGTTGAGGGGACGCAAGGCAGCCTGGTCGGATAGGTTGTGGACGATGTCGTGAACAAAAGTGAGACAATGCAGTGCACGATGCACGACAAAAATCAAGGCAAGACAACATCTGCAAGTCATGTTGTGCAAGACAAGTACGTGAAAGATTTCGAATCAAACGGAGAAACAGGTAGGCTTGGGAGTAGGTCGAAGTTCTTTTCTAGATTATTTGTGAATGATTTTAGTTGGTGATGCAAGCCGATGCAGGTTGATGTAGGTCGATGCGCCTCTGTTTTCTTTTCTTTTGGACGATCAATTGCCTACTCGGAATAGGGCATCCACCGGCAGTGATGGACAGGGATACCCTGGTTAAGAACGAGACAGCGGCCCGCTTCCTTTCCGATTTCTAGGCTGTTCATGTCTGTTATGAGGTTTGATGCGGATGTACAGGCAGAAAAAGAAAAAAAATAACCCAATAACAATTTACGAGATTTACGAGGTTACCTTCTTATTTTGACCTGGAGTATTAAAAACGAAAAGGTGTAAGCCATAATAGAAGCCAAGCCGCAGCCGCGAAGAAGGATCTCGATGGCCGTGATGGGGTCGTGACGGGGTCGTGGCGGGATGAGACGGGTTGTGACAGGCTGTCATAGGAGCGTCTTAATGTCTCAGGATGGATGTTATCGCAAGAAGACGAAAGCCCAGCAAATCAAGTCGGGTTGGCCTCCGGTCCCCACCAAGACAGGACAAATACGACAAGTCAAGGCGACACCACAGCGGAGAAGCTAGAAGAAGAAATCTCCTTTGGTACCCGCAAAAGTGGTGTGAATGACGATCATAACTGTCGTGGCGGAAGATGTAAAGAAAAAAGAAAAAAGCTGGTCGTACGTCGCGCAGCAATCACATCGGTAATGTCACGGCACTGTCGATTCGTCGAAGCTGTGAAGCCCACTTTTAGTTTCAGCTTTGCTATCTGTCGTCTTAAAAAAAGGCTGCCATGTAATGGTGTTAACTGCGGATTGGACAATGAGGCACACGAGCATGCGCATGGCGTGGTGTGCACTGCGCTAATACAGGCATATCACATATCTTTTTGCCATACGCGCGCACAGTGATTCTTGGGCCGTACGAACAAACGAAGAGAGGTAAGCAAACTCTATCTAACAAGCCAAATGTTACCATCCAATTCCCACCATTTGGGCCCGACAAACACGTCGTAACCCAGAGTGCGACGTCGGACGTAAGCCAGCAAGGGCATCCCGAGTGCTGGGTGCAGGCATTGCATTTTCTGGCCAGGCTGGCAGCGCCCCGACCCTTTCAACCTTCTGCTTGTCTTGCTCTGGTTTTCCTTTCTGAGACATGGTTCCACTGCCGTGCAGCATGCTAGGCCAAAATTGGGCCGCGGGACGGAGCTGAAGTGTGGCCACTGCCCTGTCATGCATATTGCACATCGTTCAAATTTTCTGGCATTTCCATTGACTGTCGTGTCTTTGCTCGTGTGCTATTTTGTGTTCACCGTTCATTTACGGAGCTAAGCGCCCACACCCTTTGGAGACATCTCTTGATTTTCATCGTGATTTTTCATCGTGATTTTTCATCGTGATTTTCAACTTTGCCAATCCCTCTTTTCTTGTTTTCAAGCTGCTTGTTACTCCAATGGTCGACGATCGCCGTAGCATCATTTTCATAGCGCCGTGCAAGCCGTTCGTTTCCTTTTCCCCAGCCCTACCAGAACCGTTACTTCCCGCTCAGGCCCCATTTCGTAGCGTTTGAGCCGCGTTCCCAATATTAACGACGACTTCCCGTAGCCAATATTCTTCACCCCAGTTAGTCAATGGATATTCCCGCCCTGGTAGTAATTACTGCCAGCCTTGTCCATATTGTTATGCCGCAAATTTACTGGCCTAAGTGTCACTATTACGCACTATTTGGTTTGCACGCCTTTTCTTTTCACAACTTATGTCCTGATGCAGCCATGTTGCACCGGGACAACAATAGTCTTCCTACATTATCCTCCTTTAGATTGTGGAGCACGACGTTCTTTCGTTCTTGCTTATTTAAATTCATCCTTTTCGTTCTCCTCATCCCTTCCCATTCCGAAATACCTGGAAACGAAAGGCGAATCAGGCCGCGAAAAGCCATCCACGAGCCGGATTGATCTGCAAGCATGATGCTTCCTTCATTGGATCTGGGCGAATAGCTACCGCCATCTCCGTTCACGCCCGGCATCGTCATCTTTCGACGGCAGCATGCATCGTGAACAGTGAGCACCCCTGACCCTGACCTGCCGACACGTGAAAAATAGGTAGAAAACCGTCAGCATTGTTAAGCGACGCTTCGCTCCGTTCCCCGTCAACACTATTGACTTTAGCTGCCCCTTTTATAGCTGTAATATTCATGTTGGTCGACTGCCATCGTCTTATACACTTTAAGCACCGTAACTCTCCCTTTTCTGTCTACTCGTAGCTTTTTTTCGTTTTCATAAATTTCGTTGCCGGCCAGCTTTGAGTTCGTTTTTGTCATTTATTCCTGTCTATCCATCACCTCCAGTTTTCCGGTTTTCCTTCTTTGTGCCCACCTTCAACCACCCTGCAGGTCTCACTCTGTCTCGTGTTTTATTTTATGTTTATTTTTTGTTGTTGTTAGTCTCATTATCCGCCTCTTCGCAGTCTTTACCCTGCAATCCATTGTCGTCTCCGCTCAACCTCTTGCCAATCTTTCCCTCTTTCCCTCCTTTCTCCCATGCTCCCATCTCCACCGCCGTTCCTTGTTTGCGTGCGCTGAGACACTGCAGCTCCACGAGCAGCGTTCATCCTCATCCCCCCTCTTGTGTCGTCCACTTTCTGCTCGTCCCAAACAGTCTGTGATCGTCCGCCGTGCACAAGCTGTGTGCATCCCTCGACAAGCCATACGACGACCGCCAAGGGTCATCGAATCAGAGACATCCATCCCACACATCTGCAGCCCTCTGGTCCTTCGATCACTGCGTCACTGGGGATCGTCCTCGATTTCACCCGGACAGGCTCGGTACCACTTCGTACCCTGTGCGGCGGGCACGTACCTGCCACTGTCCAGTCCTTCCTCTGCTCCCTACACCAGGCGTTGTAATACGTTGCAGGACAGCTTCGAAGCTATCCCCTGCGGAACACCTCCCGCTCGCTTTCCCTATTTCAGAATCACACTCCCCCCCATCGACTCGCCGAAGATGGACTCGCTTCACCTAGTGCCCGAAGACGGTGATGCACATCAAATCCCGTTGCAACTTCAGGTTCTCAGCCAAGCCAATCTGCAACAGCACACTTTGAATACTGGTGCCGACTCGACGCCTCACCTGCGAAACCCATTTCAGCCTCCATCAGGGCATCATCACGAACATCACCAACACCACCGACATCAACATCACCACATCCACCACGACGAGATGGCACCACCCGCCGACCGTCGTCCACGCAAGCTGGTGCTGTGCTTTGACGGCACGGGCAATAAGTTTCGTGGGGACGACTCAGACAGCAATATTCTCAAGATATTCCGCATGCTCGACCGGACGGCCGATGACCAGTACCATTATTATCAGCGTGAGTTCCACAACCACTGGCCACTACCCTCATTCTATTTTTCTCCAATTCACACCCACTGACTGTCGCTGCCTCCCTCACAGCTGGCATCGGCACATATGTCGTGTCCAGCGGCCTGTCAAACACGTCCACCCGTGCCCGCATCCGGTCGTGGTACATGAAAGCCAAGGACAGCGCGGTCGGCTCGTCGTTTGACCAACACGTCGTCGGTGGCTACCGCTTTCTGATGCGGTTCTACAACCCGGGCGACGAAATCTACTTGTTTGGCTTCTCGCGTGGTGCCTACATTGCGCGCTTCCTGGCCGAGATGCTGGACTACGTAGGTCTGCTGACGCACGGCAACGAGGAGATGGTGCACTTCGCCTGGAAGGCGTTTAGCCAGTGGCAGTGCCGGCGCAGTGGCAGTGGCAAGAACGGCGGTGCAGACAAGAAAAAGGAAATGTATACCTTTATGAAGGGCTTCCGGGAAACATTTTCGCGCCCCGTCCGCCGCATCCAGTTTCTGGGTTTGTTCGACACGGTCAACAGCGTGCCGCGCTTCGAGACGGCCTGGATGGAGCGCAGCAAGTTTCCGTACACGGCGCGCAGCTCGGCCAAGGTCATCCGGCACGCCGTCAGCATCGACGAGCGCCGCGCCAAGTTCCGGCAGGATCTGGTCTACCAAGGCTCTGGCCACTCGGCCAAGAAGCAGCACCGTGACCCGCGCCAGGTGCTGCACGACGTGCACGAGAAGTACCGCGCGCGGCGTGTGAGCTTGCAGGCGGCCGTATCGTCGGCGATCCGCAGGGATGGAGGCGACAGCCGAGTCAGTCAAGATCACGATCGTGTCAATGACCATGACCACGACGTCGATGACGACGACGACGTAAAGAAGCGCGGCCGCCAGACCACGCGGCTGTCTGATGTGGCCGAGTCCGGCGACGGCACCGATGACCCCGAGAACCCCGCGCCGTATCGTCCTCACAGCCGGTCTGTGTCGTGCGAGTCACGTGGCAGTGGCCGCGGTGGTGCTGGTGGGTCGAGCGGTGGTGGCGCCGCTGACATCGACAACGCCGACTTAGTCTCCGAGTACAGCAATGTGCAGAACAATGAAGACGACGACGACGACGTGCCGCAGGACCTGTCCGAAGTCTGGTTCTCGGGCGACCATGGCGACATTGGCGGCGGCTGGGAGATGACGCCCGGCACCAAGAGCGCGAGCCACGTGCCGCTGACCTGGATGGTCCGTGAGGCCATGCGGGCCGGTCTCAACTTTGATGCCGAAAAGGTCGTGGCCATGGGCTGTTCAGACGTGCTCGAGAACCAGTGGGCGCCCAGCTTGAGGGACGACGTGGAGGCGGCCGCACACAACCTCCACACGCTCCTCAGCCCGTCGGCCGCTCTTCATCAAGCGCACGTGCCCGAGATTTCCGTGGCACCTGATGCTGTCGAACCCGTCATTGTCGTTGCTCCTCCCCCCACTGTGCGCATCAACAGCCCGGACGAGACCATGGCCAGCGGCAGTCAGCCCACCACAGCTGGCAGTGAGAGAAAGCTGGTCTTTGCTGCTACTGGTGGTGCCGCACCCAACGACGGGAAACCTGACAAGGTCCGTCTTTCCACCTCCCCCCGCCAGCAGTTCCACGACATGATGCACAAGGCTCATAACGCCCCCATCCACGATTCTTTGCAGTACGGCGGGGGACTCAGCAAGGTCACCGTCACGGCCTGGAATATCATGGAGTACATGCCCTTCCGGCGCATGGACCTGCAGGCCGACGGCTCCTGGAAACCCATCAGGTGGCCTTTGCCCTGTGGCGAGGTCCGCGATATCCCCAACAACGTCTATGTGCACGGCAGTGTGGTCCGCCGCATGAAGCAGGATCCCAGTTACCGCCCGGGCAATCTGATTGTCGGCGGCGGCGGGCGGGGCTGCCGCGTGGCGCCCGCGCACTACGGCATGGGCGACTGGGAGTGCATTGCCGAGGCGGGCGACCCGATTGGGGAGCTCTGGGTGAAGAAGGCAAAAATTGGCGAGTGATTTGGTCGGAATGGAGAGAAGGGAGCTGAGGGGTTCATGCCTCACCGACGTGGTCTGCGTTATGCTCGTGTGTTGGGGGAGCATGTCTGTTTCTTGCCCCGGAGGCTGTGTTTTTTGTATGACATTTGTTTTGTTTCAGAAAAACCTGCGGCAAATTGTTTGAGTACTACACGGATTTCGTTTGTCAAGGCTGGATAAGATAAGAGAAGTCACGCAGGATACACCATTTGTGGTACAGGTATTATGTTTTAATTCGGGTGCTTCTTCATACACGAGAGCTCGTACAGCAATATTAAAAAAGGTGATTTACGTCTCCTTGAACATGTTTTTCAATGTTCTGTGCATTTCTGTCCCAGTCTTTTTAAAAGAACGCAAACTGATTAATATCGATTCTTTTTTCTTTTTTTTTAAATAAAAAAAATCTATTCTGCCATATCCATTATCAAATATGCTTCTTTTCAATGCACGCTAGCTGAGCCCACCCGAGGGAGAACATCATTTCTTCTTGAGTTAAGTTTTGTCATGTTCGTCCGCCAAAACCACATGTTAGTTATACGGGAAACTGAACCTCTTTTTCTTTTTCGTCTCTTGTTTAAGCAAAAGAAACTCTTTGCTAATTATATCGCCGCTATTATTCAAATCCTTGCGGGAAAGCCCTCCATAATGATGATTCTCGTCCACAACCACCGGCACGTCACCGTACTAGCCAGTCCTCCTTATTTCTGACTACGTTGGGGCCCCGTTTTCGATTGGGGTCGTAAGCGTAACTCATACCACCTCGTCATCTTACATGTATTTTCAGTAAGGAGGCGGAGCCGACATGGCCCTCTCCGCGGGCCACATGGCCTTTAAACCCACCCGCGGATTGTCTGCCAGCCTGCCGTCGATCGCCCCCTTGTGGTGCAAAAGCCGTGTCTGTGTGGCTCAGTCCTTGGCTAGTGCACATCAGCTTTGCAGCCTTTGCCCGTCCCAATGGTCTAAAGAACTTTAGAAATACAACCCTGTCGGGATGCAGTGGCACATTGACAAAAGAGTTACAACATCGTATGCTACTGGGAACCGTACACAGTGTCCGCGGATGGTTGCAGCTACGCACTCCGGAGGGAATAGTGTGGTTGTGAAACTGCGGTCAAAGGAGCGTCAGAACTAACAGGGGTTTCAATAAATTATACCCTTTCTCACGCAAGATAGACTGATACTTTAGTAAACCGTCGGCCAAAGTGCCCGAGCTGACAGTCTCGAGTTACTTTATAAATCAGTCAGCCCGTGGAGTTCCAAGACAGGGTCTACGTCTCGAAATTAACATGAGAGCAACAAGAAGAAGAAAGACAAAAGAAGAACAAAACTGTCTCGTCTAAAACTTCAATTACTTGAGCAGCATGTCTTCCGGAAGGTGTGAGTACTCTCGTCCACGGATCACCCCGTTCGCAAGGCGATCGATGCCAAACTTCAACAACTAATACGCCCCAGCCATTACATCAGCTGAATGGAACGCATTTTCCAGTCAGTTTATGAAGCTTGCCACTGCGGGCCCGGGGGTTGCCCCAGCGGCACGTATGGTAAAGCGCGCCCATGAGCTGCTCCCCTTCTCCAAGGCGACCATCGTCGTAGACATGGGCTGCGGGCCGGGCCAAATCACCGACACCGTACTAAAGGACCACCTGTCTGCGCTTCCACCGACGGCCACGCTGGTCGGTGCGGACCTGAGCGCGCAGATGCTGGAGAGCTACAACAAGCGTAAGCAGGAGGAGGTCGACAGTGGCAATGCGTACTGGTCCCGTGCCCAGACGGTGCAGACCGACGTCACCGATTGCGCCGCGTTTTCCGATGGCTCCGTCAGTCATATGCTAGCAGGCTTTCTGGTGTTTTTCGTCCCCACGCCGGAGCAGGCCCTACAGGCGATGAAGCGTACGCTTACGCCGGGTGGGGTTCTGTCCATGTCGGCATGGACGAGCAGCCACTGGATGGACCTGATGTACTACCCGAAGAAGGTGCGGCCGGACTTGGTGATGCCGAGGCTGCCAAATACGTGGACGTCGGTTGACGGCGTGACGGCGCAGTTGGAGAAAGCAGGGTTCCAGGAGATTGAAGTTCTGGAGACGGAGGGGTATTGGCCCTTTGACGACTATGACGAGGCTTGCCGCTTCATCCTGACGAAGCTGCCTCTAAGCTCCAGGGTGGTGGGACAAATGACGGAGGAGGAGGTGCTAAAGACGCATGAATTGATGGTGCGCGATTTGAAAGAATGGTATCCCTCCGTCCCGGCCAAGATGGTCGGTAATGCGACGGTTGCGTTTGCTAGGAAGATATAGAGTGACGTGCTTGTGTCTGTGAAAGCGTTTATCTGATCAATACTAGTTATATTATCTGTGCTGTAAGTGGTGAATCGGACTGTAATCGTACTTGAGGACGTTACCCTCGGTGTCCATATGTCAACAGTTGACTACTGGTCAACAACTCCTCGCATGAACGCGATCTTTTGGGGCCGGACCCTACGGGCTATTTTGGTTTAACATCCATTCCACCTTCTCTTGAAGAGAAAAAAGAATAAAATGCGATAGAAAACAGCGGGCATCGCGAAATGTATGAGAAATAAGATGAGATGGGATGAATGATTCAAGACAGCGTAGTGTTTGGTGCTGGTTCGTTTTATTTCGGAAAATGTCTAAATAAATTGTGTGAAAGTGAAAAGGGAAAGAGAACGGCGGGTTGGTGTATTTAAATGAATAATGACTCTCTACTATAGTACATACGGTCGGTGATTATTTAAAAAAAAATTACTCGAGATGTTTACGTTGCCTTTGATATCGCCATTGTTACTTGATTTGTTCACTAGTCCTTGGGAGTATTGTTTCATCAACGGCGCAACTAGGATCTGAAAGACATCTGTAGTGAATGCACATGAAAGAAAGGCTACTGTTTTCAAGTAGACTCATTCTTTATTCTTTATTGCCCATTGTTCGACAGTGGCGGCACCTTTTTTTCCCTTTGATATTCCATCCACCTTTGGTACACCACCTTTGTTTACACCGTCTTTGTGTTATCCTCCATATGGGTGCTAACAGTGGTCTCGGTTTGGTCTGGTGCGCACTGGCTTTATGGCCGCTAGGTATGCGAATGCCCTCGAGCTTCTCAGGTGCCAAATCCTCGACCAAGACAGTCTCCTGACGTTAATGTTGGTGTCACGGATGTGGAAGAGAATATAGGCGCAAAGCGTGAGTGATAGTAGGGTGAGGAGCCACGACACGAGTTGCTCGTTAAGGTAGGGGGTACGTACGACGTCGATGTTAAACGAGACGGTCGAGTCGGTAGACTAGATACTTTTATAGTATGATCATGATACTACGTACACATTCTAGCGATTGACTGTAGTCTCCAAGTCTTGGAGTCGTAAAGGTCCCCGTTCTTTAGCTACCTTGGGTCACTGGGGCTATGGGAAGCACTGCAAAGGCAAAAAACCCTGAAAGTACAGGCGTTTCTCAAGAATGCTTGCCACAACAGGCCCTGCGCGCTCAACAGAACTGTCACGCGTCCCTTCCGATTTGGGCAATTACATATCCTGCAGATGCGTGGTACTTGAAAGTACCTAATGCAAAGTTTGGCAGATGCAGGCAAGATCTGCACACCGGTATAAAACGAGACGACTGCAGATGTATTGAAAATAAAAAATTAGGACGATTTGTCTGTCTAGTATGCTCGATTTTTTATTGTTCGTCTTCTCAACTGCACTTGTTCGCCGAGGATCACAACTAGGAGCTGGAAGTTGGCGCAGACAAGGTATGTACTTCTGCTCTGGCTCCCATCGCTCCTTCCTCTTTTCAACCGATAGTGCAAATCTATTCCCAACAAAAAATCTTTTTCCGTCCAGTTAAAACGGTGTATTGGAAAGGGACGACAAACAAGCTGGTGTGCTGAGTTTCTGCTCTGCTGATTGCTAGTTCTGCTGGATTGACCTGGTCATGCCCACCCGTAAACTTGTAAATTTTTTGCAACTGTCCCATTCCTCCAAGCTGTGTCCGTATTTTTTTGTTCCTTTCTATATTTCCTTTTACTCCGTACTTTAAGCAACATGGACGGATTCCTCACGAGCACACTCTCGGCTGCAGCCGCCGCAGAGGACAACGATCCTGCGCTCCTGCGCATAGCCAAAGCATTTGAAACCATCGCCGCTGCGCAAGTCACAAAGGCCGCAGCGCAGGTAAGACAAGCAGAAGCGCTTGAGAAAATGTCACAGACGCCGAGGGCCCAGACTCTGGTGACCTGGTCGCTGGGTGTAGTGGCTGCGGCTGGAGGATAGTATCTCAAAGACCGCATCCAGCGATGGCGTCACCGGACTTCCCCGGCCACTCAGTCGACCGAGCCTCACCGCCAGGCCAGCAATGAAGGGGAGGAGGACCCGTCCAACTCAGCTGAGCGCGGTACTTCGGTGCCGAGCGAAGATGCATCCCAGAGCCAGCCGGTGCAGGTAACGTCGACAGGGGGGTCGGGGGAGAGCTCAGGGCCCACGGCGCTAGTGGAGCCTGAAGAATTGCGGCGCAGCAAACGTGTTGCACAAAAGACCAATCAAAGCCAGTAGTGAGTGGATTCTGATCTGGACGACGTGTTAACGCGTTGCTCGACTCCAAATTAAGGTCCACTTCAATGCGCTTCTCTCATTGGACAACAGTGGCTGACATAAGGGACGCTCTCCCTTTCAGGGGGGGCCGAGGCTTCCAGCTCCAACGCGCCTGCGCGGCAGCTGCGGTTGGTGCGAGACATGGGCTCACAGCTTTCTTGGTCCGCACTCTCTTCTCCTTTTTATCGTCCTCTCTTCTCTCTTTGCCACCAGACATCACCACACATCACTACCTCACCCTTCCACGCACCCGCCCATCATGGCGTCCAAGTACAAGGACAAAGACGCCGGCGTGCTTCTCTCGTTCAATGGCCAATGGGTGAGCTGGCTGCACACCGGCGCTGCATATGGTAAGAACGAGTGACCGAACTCGTCTCGATCTCGTAATACCTCGTTATGCTTCTTTTCCCTCGACTAACACAACCAGCCGCCTTCCTTAGTGCTCTCTTCGTCGGTGTTTCCCTCCACTACACAAAGATCGTCCAGAACGAATGGTTCGGCTACCCCGAAGAATGGTTCCCGTCCGTCTCCGCCACCATCGGCGATCGCTTCCCCGAGCGCTCCTTCTTCATGCTCTTCATCGCCCTCACCTCCGGCCCGCGCTTCGCCCTCGTCGGCCTCTGGTACCTGCTGACCGCCAAGCCCGGCCGCACCCTGCCCAAGACCGTTGCATACTTTGGCGTCTTCCGCACCTTCACCTGCGGCGGCTGGACCTACGTCACCTCAACCGACAACCACGACTGGCACGACATCTTTATGATTTCGTATCTCGTGGCCACCATCCCCTGGATGTTTGGCTGCCTGGCCCTGAGCCCCAATAACGCCACTGCCATCAAATACCGCAAATATGTCGCCGGCGCTTTCTTTGGCACCATTGTTCCGCTCGTCTACTTTTTCATCCAGCACAAGGTGCACCGCGTTCCGGGTGGTAAGCCTCCTACCCTCCAAGGTACTAATATTCGCTTTATCAACGCTCGCGCTGACGCTCCTTCTTTGCTGCTAGCTTACACGATCTACGCCTTCTTCGAGTGGTCCCTCGTCCTCTTCGATGTTGCTTTCGATGCCGTTACCGCTCTCGATTTCGACACCTTTGAGCTCGTCGTCAAAGATACCAAGGGGATCAGCAAGGGGTACGTGCAATGGCTTCCCAAGTAGGCCAGGGGGTGCAGAAACAAATCATCACGAGCACGAAGGGGGGACACAAGGGGCAGGGGACAGAGGAACAGAGCCAGAGAATGTCAAACGCGAAAAGTACAACGCGACATTTACCACCACTCCCTACCAAATGCCCCCCAGTCTCTAATACTCGTGTCTTTGCCCGCTCTCTTGTTGACCGTCTTTTGGCCCGTCGTCCTATCGACTTTGCCCTCCTTGCCCCTCGTTCTCTGCCGTCCCCATGCGCTGCCGCCACCTCCCAGGACCACCATTCTAAATCTTCTCTTCTCCTGCAGTGCCCTCCGATCTCCCCCGCTTGACCGTGAAAAGGAAAAGGCCACCGCCGGCGTCTTCTCCACATCCTTCACCCTTAGTGAGGCTCTAGATGCTGCCGCCGATGTCTACCACGGCTTCGCCTTCTGGTCCGTCCTGACCAGCCTGGGTCTGACCGTCTGGTACTTCCCGCTGTGGCACATGGGCATCTCAGGCTACGAGGCCTTTGTCATGTCCACCATCTCGCCTTTCCTGCTTGCCATCCGTCCCTTCCGCACCCTCGTCGTCCGCAACCTGCGCTTCGTTCACCTGCTGTCGCTTGCTGGCCTCACTGCCTATATGGTCCACGACCCCGTCTACCGCCTCTTCACCATCGGCTTCGGTGTTTCCCTGCAGTGCCTTGGCTGGGCCGCCACCTTCTACGCCGACGCCAGTCATGACTCCCGCGTCGAGTCCCGCGTTCTTGCCTTCGTCATCGGCCTTCTCATGTCCAGCATCGCCAAGTTCGCTTGGCACACCAACAACCCCATCTGGCCTATCATGCACGCCGAGAACGGCGGCTGGAACGGCACTGGTCTCGTCCTGGCCATCCTCGCTGCTCTGCGCTTTACCCGCAGACGTCCGGCTGCTGCTGGCGGCGACGTTACGGACCGGACAACTGGTCCGTCCTCGGCCCTATTCGCCCTGAGTTTCGGCGGTCTCTTATTCGCTTTGCACTCTCTATTGTCCGACACCAGCACCATGATTCTGTGGGTCTGGGAGGGCTACCCGGTCCGCGGCCCCCTCTCCAACATCCACGCCTACTACACCATCTTTGCCATGACTGGCGGCATTGTTTTTGGTGTGGTTGTGCCAGGTCTTGCGTCGTCCTGGTCCGCCTTCGGCGTCGCATCGGTCGGCGCCGCTGTGCTCACCCTCTACAGCAACTGGTTCGGCTACTATGGAGCCCTTGTCTTGGCCACGTATCTCATGGCCCTGTCCGTACCGTTGATCTCGGCCTCGTCTAAAAAGAGCCCGGCCCTGACCTTTGGCCTGGGCTTCCTTGTCTACAACTTCATGGTTCTCTTCCATGTGTGGGTTGTCGCCTATGCCTTCGTACCTGGTGGTCCCCTTGTCCGTGAACATACCGACTGGATCATGACTGTCACCATGCTGCTAATCGGCTGCGGTATCTTCAACCTCAACACTGCCCGCTCTACCCAACGCCCCGCCAAGTACGCCAAGCGCGTCGCCAGCAACGCCCTACCTGCCCGCCACCGCAAGCACTATTTTGGTGTCACTGGCGTTCTCAATATCCTGTTCCTGTGTGCCGCATTCATGCGCTTCCCTAGCAATGACTACAAGGGCTACCATGCCGACGACCGTGTCATCACGGCCGGTATCTGGACCATCCACTTTAGCTTGGACAACGACATGTGGAGCTCCGAGCGCCGCATGCGTGATCTCATCAAGGAGGCCGAGCTAGATGTTGTGGGTTTGTTGGAGAGCGACCTACAGCGCATCATCATGGGCAACCGCGACACCACGCAGTACCTCGCTGAGGACTTGGGCATGTATGTTGACTACGGTCCGGGTCCCAACAAGCACACTTGGGGCGCTGCTCTACTGTCCAAGTTCCCCATTGTCAACTCGACCCACCACCTACTACCTAGCCCCGTCGGCGAGCTGGCCCCCGCCATCCACGCCACCCTCGATGTCCACGGCACCCTGGTCGACGTCTTTGTCTTCCACTCGGGCCAGGAGGAAGACCCCGAGGACCGTCGCCTGCAGTCCGAGTACCTGGCCAAGCTCATGGGAAGCACCGACCGTCCCAGCTTCCTGCTGAGCTACCTGGTGACCAAGCCGCTCGAGGGCAACTATAATACCTACGTTTCGGACAAGTCGGGTATGCACGACGTCGATCCCACCGATTGGGACCGCTGGTGCGAGTATATTCTATTCAAGGGCCTGCAACGCGTCGGCTACGCCCGCATCAGCCGCAGCACTATTACCGACACCGAGCTGCAGGTCGCCAAGTTTGTCGTCCCTGACAAGGCCGCTGACGCCCAGCGCGCGCAGTATCTATTTGATGTCGAGGAGGAAGTGCGCAATCGCCGTGTCGACGAGTCCGAGGTACCTGTCGGCTGGCGCTTCCCCGCGCTATTCCGCGGTGAAGGTGTGCGTGGCCACCGCTACCACGTCTTTGACGAGCCGCGCTACTACGGCTATTAAGGGGGGCAAGACAGAGGTATCAACTGATTAGTAGTTATTGAATCTTAAAACTTGGTGAAGTACTTAAGGCTGGTAGACGTATACGCTACGTTGAGTTGTATGTTTATTATGTACATTTACAATACGATTTCTTTTGTCTGTTTTCAATTCATTCTAGTAATTTGACCAAAAGGTGAAAAAGAAAGTGGGAATCTCGTGGCTCACGAAAAAACTTGTAAATTGTTCAGCTGGAACATAAGAAGTCAGTGGTTTTCTATTTGCTTTATTGTTTTTCTATATTTTGTTCTTCTTTTTTTTTAAAAAAAAAGAAAAAGGCAGTGTTTAGGAAATATTAGTTTTTTAAAAAACATTAATAACTATATACGTAACATAAACGAGCAGTAACTTGGTTAGTAAAAACCTGAAAACAATTCTAATAGTAGAGACTAATCTTCGCTGAAATTGGAAGTGATAAAATTCCTACGCTCACGAACAGCTACCGTCCCTATTTCCAACATTTCTCATACCAAAGTATGCATTCTAAAAGCCAGACATTTGTCCTCCTTGCCCTACCTGATGTTAAAACAAACTAGTGACGATATCGCCATCAACAAAACAACACTATCTTTACATGACCGAATTTCTAGCTTGTAAACTCCAATGCAGCTGCAAACGCAGTTGCAAATACAATTCATCAGCCTCTTTGAACGTACACATAGACAACCTTCTTTTGCCCCCGCAGACCCGTTCGTGTCCCATCCCAGCCCAGCTCCTTGATAGGCTTCTTCATCATGTCTAGATTGTCACCGCTGACCTCAATGCCCTTGTACCACTTGCCACCGCCGCCAGGACACACCTCGGTAATAATGTTTTTCTTTGGCAGCGGATTCTTGGCACCAAAGCCTTTCATGAGCTCGGCGACAGTGGTGTTGACGGGCACGTGCGTGGCGTGGAACTGTATGGTAAAGTTGGGCGGCAGCTGCCAGGGCGGCGTCGGGCCAGTCTTCAAGACATGGATCTTGGTGTGCTCGGCAGGGAAAAAGTAGTTGTAGCCGGGCTCACAGCCGAAGCCGCCGGTGGTGTTGCGCATGCTGCAAGTGCGAAAACTGCGGTCGAGAGCGGGCTGTGGGCCTTGGCCCTGAGTGAGGGCGGGTGGTTGATTGATCATGGGGATCTGAGCGCTGTTGGGCGGAGCCGCTGTCAGGTACACCTGGTTACCCGGCAAGGTCATGGGGACATGCCCGATATATTGCGGCTGGGCATACGGCCATCCTCCAGGCATGGCGGTCGTGTAGTATGGCATAGGGCGGGCAGCAGGAAAGCCTGTGGCTGGTGGGAGCGGGCCATTGGAGTCGCGACCGTACCGTGGATTGCCACCACCTCCACTCCCACCGCCAAAGCCGTTGAATGTCATTTTTTTTTTTCCTGTTTAGAAAGCTTTCTGTAAAATGAATATCTTTGTTGCCCACAGCTTGTCGTCGTTGTCGTTGTAGAACGCTGCCTCGATAAGCCAACCCCAAAAGGCAACGTTGTCCTGGAGGCCAGCGGACAGGTACTGGCCGATGATAACCTTGGTGGCTGGATACGGAAGCGGGCCGATTGCACGTGGAGAGGGTGGCAGTCTTCTGTGGGAATCCAGCTTGTCTTGTCGGAGATAGACAGTGATGGATGGTGGTGGTGATTCAGCTGTGATACGTGAGTGTTTGAGTGTTGGTTGTTTGTGTAAGTGTTTTTGGAAAGAATAGAGGCGTGGATGTTTGGGATGCTGCGCGAGGGGCAAGCGAGAGTTATATACCGCCCCCGAGAGAGGTTGAGAGGGGCATACAACAGGTTAGCGGCTGACGCGGCGAGGTGGAAATCGTGGCATCAGATGGAAGGCATGAAGCAGGCTGTAAATAAAAAACAGGGCATAGTTTAAAAGGTATAGACGGTGACGAGGCAGTTGAAGGCTACACGAAATTAAACTAAAATAGCCTCATAACATGAAAATACCAGGAATTAAAGAGTAGTTCGTCAGAAGGAGATGGTGTAATGGAGGTAAGAAATTTTCTTTGGTAAATCATCGTAAATACATATATACCGCACGAATGCTGTTGCAGGAGCAGGAACAAAGAATGCTTCCCTAATCTTCACAAATGTCCAACAAATGAGACGCCAAAGAGAAAACCCCATACATTCCCGAGCCTGCTTCAGGGGACGATACGCGATGATTCATCTTCCTTGGGCTGTTGTTGTCGACGCGAGCCGCGACTGTGTCTTAAGCAAGAAAGTACGTAAACACAAAACACAGAAACACAGAGACGTACAAACTCTGGGCTGTGGGCTGGAGGAGTCGAGTGGCCGCTGGATACGGATGCTGTTTGTGTTTCCTGGGATTTTCAGCTCAGCCGTGACCGCATACTGGAAGAATGTCCAGTGTATGGCCCGCAACAGTCGCCGATGGACTGTCCCTTGTAAAACTGGACGGGAACATCAATCACGAGCAGATGGGTTCGTGTCAACCACAGCCGCCCTGTCCAGACCCGGAATGAGGTACTCGTGGTAGTAGGCGAGCGTATTCTGTGTCACGCAGCTATTGACAGCCACGCCAAGAATATGACCAAAGTTTTGTAAACAATAGTAAAGTGAACGTGAAAACGACTTCTTTGTCTAGGCTGTATAGGTCGCCAGCTGGGCCACGAGCAGCGTGGGAAACGTAACGCCGTGACCAATTATTGACAAGCTGCTTATAACCGTGTAAGCGGCACCGGGGAGCCTCTAATAAATGACGGATCGTACGCAACAGACTTTGTAATATCTGTACGACAGTTTGTATACAAATGGTGCAGACACGTGCTGTTGATAACCGAGTTGGTGCCTGAAATACAAGGCATTAGTCGTTGGAGCTTCGGATGAATACCGGCCGACGACACTATTCATGTCATAGTCCTCTCTCCAGACGTAGACAAACCAAAAGCAGACCATATCAGCCTGCTTAACCAACGTTACGAGTAAATTTACAAGTACATTTGCTGGCTGACTGCTAATAACAGTTGATTACTCCTAAACGACCAGGAGCCGGTCTTACCATGCGACCACGGACATCATGCATAGCTTGCCGGCAAGTACCTCCTCTTGATCTTCGTCTCCATTATGTTGTAATTCACATGTTCTATATCTAACCATGGAACACAATTGCAGAGATCGGCGAAAGAAGTGCTACCGCCGGCGCCAAGGAATCAGTTGCAACTTCTGCGTTGCACGGGGCCTTGATTGTGTCAGCGCGTTGGACCGCATGTCCCCGTCCGAAAAGGAGGATCGTGTCGATGCCAGGCACACAAGCAAACAAGGATACGAACCTCTATGCAGTCGAGAGGACGCAAGTGCAATCAGTATTGACGCTGGCCTGTCTGCCGAGCTGGTCGACCTCTACTTCCGCTACATCCATGTCGCCTCCCACAACGTCTTCCACCGCCCGTCGTTTACGGCGGCCGTGCAGAATGGAACTATTCCCAAGATCCTCTTCTTTGGAGCAGCCGCACTCTGTGCCCGCTTCTCCACTCACGCCAGCCTTGCGGACATCGATCCCCGGACACGTGGTCGTCCATATGCACAGGAGACGGAGCGGTTGCTTGATCTCCATGACTCTTCGTTGACTACGATCCAGGCTTGCATGTTGCTCGGCCACATTTCCGCTGTGGAGGGAGAGCCAGCCACGGAGTCCGTTTTCTTTAGCATTGCCTGTCGGATGGCTCTGATCTTGGACTTGCCCAATGCCGCGGCGGCGACGCCCCTACAAAGGGAACTCAATCTCCGAGGTAAGTTGACGATGACTGATGCCTGATATCCCACTACAAACGGCTGCCCATCCTGACAATGTACACACCCGATAGTGTGGTGGTCCATCGTAGCAACAGACACCTGGTCGTCCTCTGCACTCAATATACAACGGGCAATCTCTCCACAAGGAGACGACACGACTATCCCGATGCCAATGGATGAACGGACCTTTATCGGTCTGCAACCGGATGATGAATACGAAGACACGGACGAAGACCAAAACGGAGCTGTGAGATCTCTAAGCCAGCCCACCTCCAAAACACTACAACGGCCGCATTTTCCCAAACACTCGTTGATTGCCCAGATGATCAAGCTCAACCAAGTGCTCTACAGGATTACATGCATGAACGCCGATGTTGCAGCTGGTCGCATGCAAGCTGTGGCCCTTGAACCAACCATTAGTTCTCTCAGTGTCTGTCTCGACGACTGGTCTGGCTCACTCCCCCCGGACATGCGCAACACCCCAGCCAATCTGGCGTACTGGGCCAAACTAGGTTTTGGCCGCATCTTTGTCATCCTGCACCTCAATTACAACTACGCTGCCCAGTTGCTCTTTTACCAGTTTCTGCACTGGAACCAGGATGCGGATGCAGACGGCGTGGATGCCTATTCCTCTCCCAGTACGACCACCGCGCCGCCCATTGCGTTCGCCAGCCTTTATGCCCAAAAATGCACAAGTCACGCCGCCGCGCTCTGTGCACTTGTCTACAATGCTCGTAGGCATCCTGATACGGACGTGTCATATTCACTCGTCGGCCACATGCTTGTCATTGCGTCGACTGTGCAGATCTACACGCTACTCTTCAGCGCGGACGAGGATGCCATCGCCGCCGCGCGCGACCGCCTGGAGCGCAACTTTGAAATCATTACCACCCTGCGTCAGTATTGGCCTTGCGTCGACGCTTCGTTGGGCCGGCTGCGTGCGTTCCAAAACGCATGCTTGCGGTGCAAAGAGCAGTCGTTCCAGCTGGACCGGTGGATGTTGCGATTTGTGCTCGATTATGGGCAGGCCATACAGAACAGAGAAGAGATGGATGTGACGGACGAAGAGGGGGGAATTTTTCATGCGGGAGATTTGAAGATTTGACGGTGGTCTGATGCAGTTCGTTTTCGTAACAGGCCAGAGTATGCTTGTTGAGTGCCACGGTTATTGAGAACATCGATACAAACACAACCTCAACGATGATAGTCCACTGTTGAGCTACACAAGGCGATGTAAGGTCAGTCTGATATGCCAACTTAGACTCTGGTATACAATATACAAAACGTTGACGATACGTTTGACGACAAAAAACGACCACACGTCCAAAGTTCCATAGTACAACTCAATACCACCACCAGTGCTGGGCCTACGACTGCTCCTTCTCATTCTGGACCACTCTCTGAATGGCCGTCTCCGTCTTGGCGAAGCGCCACGGGTTAATCTTTCGCTCGAACAGCTCATCCAGCTCAGCAGCGGAGCGGCCAGCGGTTTCAGGAATTAACAGCCACATGCCGGCGGCAAAAGGAAGACCAACGCCAGCGTAGAACCAGCCCGTTTTGAGGCCCCAGTTCCACTTGCTCGAGTTCACCATGTACGGCGTCAGCTGGCCCATGACGACGCCGACCACACAGGTGGTGGCGGCACCAAAACCAGCAGTGTACGGACGCAGGCGTTGGGACGAGATCTCACCAATGTAACCCCATCCTGCGGCTCCGTTAGCTGTCACGCCGACATCTGTAATGGTTGTTCATCAGTATTGCGCGCGGTCTTTAGATGAGAGAAATTTAGGGTCACTTACTCCACAAGCACGCAAAGAAAACAAGAAGATAGTTGGTTGCCTTGACCTGGCGGGCGACACCCAGAATGCCAATGGCGACACAGGCCAACCACATGAGTGTTGTGGCCGAACAGGCAATTAATCGTCGGCCCGAATAATCGGAGATGAGAACGACAATGATGACGGTGGCAATCTGAACAGCCTCGGTGATGCACTTGATTTTGAAGGGATCCGCCAGCCCGGCCTGCTGGAAGAAGTATGTGCCAAAGGTGCCGAACAGCGTGTTTCCGATGAACTGCTGCGACAGGTTGGTCCACAACGTCACCACCGTGCGGAATCCGTCAACACCGCGGAAGATGGAGTACCAGTGCTCGCGCCGCTGCTCGACCGCCACGGCCTGCTCGTGTTCCACAGTCAGGACCAGCACCTGCAGCTGGTGGTCGAGATTGAAGTCCCGTACGCCCTTGTTGAGCCGCTTCAGCGAGGTCCGGGCCTTGTCCATGTATCCGCGTGTGACGCACCAGGCCGGCGACTCGGGCAGGAAGATGTAGATGATGAGCATGATGCCCACCTGGGCCCACTGGGTGTAGATGGAGATGAGGTAGACGTCCGGGTGGTGTTTGTTGAGGGTCTGCATAGCAGTGTAGGCGAAGAAGGTGCCTAGTGTCCACCACAGGCTGTACATCATGAGCAGGGCACCGCGGATGCGCACCGGCGCCACTTCGGAAATGTACGTCGGCAAGATGGACTGCATCGACCCGACGCCGATACCCGCAAGCAGCTTCGCCACGAGCCACGCCTGCCATGATCGGCCTACTGACTCGGCCACAATGCTGCAAGCCAAAATTATCCAGTATGTGTACATAGCCACCTTGCGGCCGAAGTGGCTGGACACAAAGGACAGGCCCACCATGCCGATGATCTGGCCGACGGACTGGACGGAGCTCCAACCAGCGAGGACCGGGGACGCGAGAGCCGGCTGGCCTTTGGCGTCGACGGTGGTGGCGAATTGCTTAACGAATGCCTTGTTGGCGACGATGCCCGAGTTCATCCTGTTGTTGTTGAGGCCGTTGTCAGTGTCTGTCTCATTGTTCCCTTAACAAATGCCACTCATTGACTCACCCAATCTGGTATCCATCTGTAGCAGCACTAAATGCCGCGGCAAAGCATGCGAGGGTGCTGATCTTGAACGTCTTGATCGTCTCCCACGGCGTCATAGTTTCGTAGCCTGTCGTTGCCTGGCCCTTCAACGCGGCGTCCATGACGGCATCTTTCAGGGTGCTGCCATCCGGAACACGCTCGATGGCTTCGGCAACGTCGGTTTGTTTTTCTGTTACCATAATTGAGGCGATAGTTCAAGTCTTGTTGTCGTTGTTGATGTTTCCTGGTTTCTCGTGGATGGATGGTCGACTCATTTTAATATCAAAAGAACATATGGCGCAGCTGGGCTTGTTGAACAAATCCGGACATGTTGGTTTTGGTCTAGGCTTTGAAGTTTCGCCACCTGCGTCCTGGATATTTTTTCGTATCTCCTCGTCTCGCTGAAAGTTCAACCGAAGATCGTCATGGACGGAGACAGGTATTGATGAACTGCACGTGTAATCGTCTGAAATGTTCCACCAAAGTTGCAATTGTTTTCCGACGGCGTATTCCGACAGTGGGTTTCCCCGCACAGAATAATGAAAATGCTGAAAATATCGATCCAACCCCACGGGCCCCCGCCCACTCCACACGATCTATCGTAACCCTCAAGACGGCATTTTAGACCCACACAGTTGTTTAGGTTCTCCGACAGTGTTTTCCGACGCGAACGGCAGTTTGGTTGCACCAAGCTAGCGGGAAGAAAGTGCGGAGTATGTTAGCTCAGGACAGGAATCATGCTACCGTAATTACACAAAGGCATGTTCGTCCTCGTGGCAATGACCAACCGAGTGTGGTCGGCTATGAATGCTTGCGAGACGGTAGGTAAATCGTACAGAGCACAAGCTCTTGAGCTGTTGTCGGTGGATACACATCTACGGGTTCGAAGCATTGACTAACTTCTACGTCAATTCAATTTGCGGGAGAAGGGGTGAGCGTCAAGGAATGTTTACGATGTCCAGTCCTGAGCTGCACGAAGAGATTAATTCGGAAGGTGGAAGGAGACATGGAAATAGATGTACATAAGTCAGGGACGTAATATAGAAACTGAAGTGAGCAAATAAGCCAGGAAAATAAACACATAAATTGGCTGCTCCGTTAGTCTTTTCTTTCCAAGTTCCGGTGACTTTGTTCAGCAAGCTGCCCCTTCTTAAACGTTATCGCCAACATGTTTTACTTCGTCAAAACTAATGCCATGGCCATTGGCCTCATAGCGGTCTCAGTGTCGACAGTGCTTGCGTCCACCTCTATCCCAGATCCCCCGTCTCCCGAGCCTGTCTCCATCACCGCGCTGCCACTGCCACCAGTTGTTTCCAGCAACAGTACCGGCGCATGCAGCAAGGAGATCAACCCCAACGGGACCGGCTGTATTGCCAATGGTGTCTTCAACACCTTCCAGTCCGGTGACTTCCTTCCAGACGGCAAGCACGTTCTGGCCCAGGTCACCTTTGTCGGCGCCCCTGACGCTCCTGACTCGGCCAGTATCTACTCGGGCATGCACGTGATTCTTGTCAAGGCTGACGACACCACGTTCCACAACGGCGATCCTTGGAAGTGCGTGACGTGTGGCGTGCCGGCCGAGAACGCTGTCGGCATCGACAATGCGCAGTACTACTACCCACAGGCGTTCCGGGACGGCTCCCGCTTGCTGATTGGGAAAAATGTGCTGGACTGTGGCCCTCACCAGGTGGCAAGCGAGGAATGCACGCCCAACAACACCTTTATCTACCCGCTCTACTGGGGCGTCACAGCAGACGGGTCCGGGGCAACAGGGGCTCTCCGAGAGCAGAGGCTGCATCCCGACAATACGCACATCGAGTTCAGCGCTTTTACGTTCAGCGATGGCGTCTTGGGCGAGCTTGCGTACTTTGCTCGCATCCGGTTCAACCCGTCGCCCAACACGGGCATTCCATTGGCACCGCGGTACGATGTGGTCAATGTCACGGGATTGTACAGCACTGAGGAGCCGGCATTCATGAGCGTTGTTGATGGCAACAGACTCGCCATCAACTACTCGGCTATCACCGTTGGCGAATCACGCGGCTTCAACGGAGATGGAAGTGAGATCACCTACATCGGCAATTCATGGGAGAGTTGCAACGTCGATGTGTTTGCTGTTCATCTGACAACAGGTGCGGTCCGCCGTCTGACGGACAACCCCGAATATTGTGACCCCGTGGCGTTCTCCCCGGACAACAAATGGATTGCCATCATGGACACACGCGGCAGTGGCCGACAAATGTTCATTGCCGGTATGCGCGGTATCCCGCCGCTTGTCGACATTGTCGCGTCTGTGCTTCCCTCGTCGACCCGCAACAACGGCGTGCGGCGCTTCTTCGAGCCGTACTTGCTCGACTTTTACGGCGACCGCGGCGCTTACAACGGCCAGAGAATCATCCAGGACCGTGTGTATGGCTTCAAGTACGTCAATGATAGCAACAACGGTGTCCCCGGTAGCGGCAGCATCAGCGATCCGGAGTGGAACGGCATGGCCGACCCGCGCTGGTCACTGGACAGTACCCGCCTCGTCTTCTGGCAGACGCATACCACCTCGCCCAACTGTGGCGGCACCAATCCACTGCCATGCTACCCGTCCAAGGAGCCCGGCGGCCGCGACTACCGCTTGTACGTGGCCACGTTTACGAGCCGCAAACCTAGTCTTCCCGTGCCCGTGTCAGAACACGATGACGTCATCCCTTGGGGCACGCCCTACGTCCCGGGAAGCGCCGTTCCCAAGAGCGACCGCCTTGCCTCGGGCATCTACACACTGCACGGCAAGGCGTCAGGATATGCCACAGTGAACCTCACCTGGGGCAACACCACGTCCCAAATTGGAACCGTGTCCGTTGAGTATAGGAATTGTTCTGACGATGGACATAGCTATCTAAACGGCCATGAGCGTGTTGCGGCGTCTGTTGCCAACGTCTATGTCTTCTCATTTGACTGGTATTCGGATTTTACCCAGTCCGGGTCCGTGAACGCGACGAAAAAGACTGGCCCCAGTGGGTACCAAGCCACGATTAACGTGGAGGCCAACGTCTTGACATCGAATGGATCACTCACTACGACGGTTGATGGAGTCGAGTGGACAAGTCCGCTAAGTGGGACATGAGAGGAAGGTGGGAGATGGAACAAGCAAGGAAAGGAGACGTGTGCCAGAGTTGAAGGGAAGAGGGTGGAAGAGAGAACCGGACAGACTCCTTTGTATGTAGAGAGAAGAGTGACTTTTGCAGAAACTGAAGCTGAGCTTTTCTTGATTTTCCGGACTGAATGTCACAAGTGCTGTAAATATTCAATAGAAAATATACACAAAGCTGATAAACATTTTACGACTTTGGCTTCAAAGCTGGAACAGGCCATTTGTAGTTCCTCTTAAACTCCGTCTTTAGCGACCAGTAACCGGTACCGACAGACTGTGTTTTTGTGCCTTCACATGTCGGAAGAACGACATTAACGGTGGTACCCCTGGGCACTGTGATGCTCAACTCCATTGCCTCTAGGCCCTCTGTACCAGCTTGGTTGAGTACGTGAGTTTTCCAAGAACATGAAATGGTTCCGCGCGGTGTGACGTGTTCTGACGAAGCCGACGTAAAGGTGGCCCCTACCGCCGGCTCGACAACACACTCTGTCCACCCCGGTGTAACCCGTCGTAGCCCTGCCACCCGTTCGTGCAGAAACTTGGCCACCGCCCCGAAGGCATAGTGGTTGAAACTCGTCATCTCGCCCGGGTTGACCCGCCCGTCCGGCAGCAGGCTGTCCCAGCGCTCCCACATGGTTGTCGCCCCTTGCTCGACAGTGTACAGCCACGACGGGCAGCCGCGCTCTAGCAGCATCGAAAACGCCACCTGGGCATGGCCAGTCGCGGCTAGCGCCTCGCATACAAACGGCGTACCGGCAAACCCGGTACCGATGCGGAAGTTGTTCTTGCGGACGAGCTCCGCGAGACGGGCACCGGCACGCACACGCTGCTCGCGGTCGACGAGAATGTCGAGACCCATGGCCAGGGCGTAGGCAGCTTGGCTGTCGGAGACGAGCCGGCCATTTGCGGTGACGTATTCTTGGTGGAACTGTGTACGTGTGGCGACGGCATCTGCCGCGTACAGACCGGCTTGCTCGTCAGGTTTTTGGAGAATGCTGGCGATGCGCGACATCAGGTCGAGGCTCTGGATGAGGAACATGTTTGCAACCATCTTGGCGTCCGTGGCGGATTTCCAGGGCTGATCGGGCGGAGCAGCAGGGTCGAGCCAATCCTACGAAAGAATTTTGTTTAGTGGTCTGTCAAAGGAAAAGAACGCTGTGAAAACAGAAATGAACAACTTACACCAAGCTGAAACACGCTCGTATCCCACAAGTGGGTGGCGCCCGTCTTGTTTCTCGGCAGCTTGTCCATCCACATTCGCATGCTATTGTACTGCTGCGCCAAAATGCTCGCATCGCCCGTCTCCTGATACAGCGCCCAGGGCGCGAGAATCGTGACATCGTGCCAGATGGCACACGGGATTCTCCGGCACCACACTGGATCCGGCAACGTCGCGTTCGGGCTCACCATGGGCGGAACGCCTCCCAAGACGCGTTGATCGTGCTCGACGTCGATGAGCCAGTTGCGCAACATGCCGAAACAGTCGTAGACGAGCACCGCGGTCGGCGCAAACAGAGCCAAGTCGCCCGTCCATCCCAGCCTCTCGTCCCGCTGCGGGCAGTCTGTCGGTACAGACAAGAAATTGCCCTTCATTCCCCAGCTCACGTTTTCGTACAGCTTGTTGAGAAGCGGCTCGGAGCACAAAAAGGACCCGGCACTGCTCATGTCTGTGTGGCAGACGACTGCTTCGACGGAGGAGAGGAGGTCAGCGCTGGCGTTGTCGGTGAGCCATCCATCGATCTGGGCATAACGGAATCCGTGAAATGTAAAGCGCGGCTGATACTGCTCGCTTGCCGAATTGTTGTTGCTGCTGCTGCCTCGAAGTGTGAATTCGTCTACGGCCTGGCAGATACGCAGTGGTCGCGTGCACAGTTCGCCGTCTTCCAGGACCTCGGCATGGGAGATTGTGATTTTGTGGCCCCGTGGTCCTCTGATGTTTCCAAGTCGGACATAGCCTACCAGATTCTGGCCAAAGTCGATAATCGTTTTTCCCGAAGGCGTCAGCATCAACGCAAGAGGCTTGATCACGTCCAAAGGCCGTACAGGCTCGCCAAAGCCGCATGTCAACTCTACCACGTCGGACAATCGTGGCATTACCAGGGCAGGCTGCCAGTCAGAAGGTCTTGGCAACCCGCTCTGATGGGACCCCAAGGTGGCGGTAGATACGGACGACCAGCCGTCCAACTCCTTTGTGGCGTCGTACTTCTCGCCATCGTATATTTCTGCGAGCCGGATGGGGCCTTCCGTGACAATCCAGGAACCATCAGTGCGGATCGTTTGTACATGGCCGTCCGTATACGTAACTTCGAGCTGTGCCACTAGTGCCGGGTGCGGGCCCCAGATATTGCGCCGGCCGCCTTCAAAGCCGATGCGCCCGCAAAACCAGCCCTCCGCGATGCGAACGCCGAGGCAATTCGAGCCAGCCAAAAGGTCACCTGTGACGTCATACGTCTGGTACTGTAGCCTGCGGTCGTACGCTGTCCAGCCGGGTGCAAGAAAATAATCCCCGATTCTGCGGCCATTGATTTCCGCCTCATACACCCCCTGGGCCGTAATGTACAAACGGGCGTGGTCAACCGCAGCATTTACAAGCAAAAACTCCTTCCGGAACAGGTGCTCTGGCTGTGGTCCAGCTGCGTCTCCTGCCCAGGGTGCGGCGATTCGGTCGCATATCCAGTCGTTTCGTTCTAGCAGACCGGTCTCTAAAACGGAAGGCTCGCTCCACGGCGTGGCTGTGGTGGTGGTGTCGTCGGCAGAGTCCCAAACCCTCACGCGCACAGAAATTTGTTGACGAGATCGAAGGAATTGATCAAATGGCCACGGGACGAGCGTAGATGATGATGTCGAGAGCTTTGCGGTTGACAAGAGACACTGGCGATGTTGAGATCCCGACCCGGTCTTGACTTCATACAGCTCGATTTCGCACCCGCTTTGCCTGTAGCCACCAGGAGTATCCCGAGTATCCTTGATTCGCCACGACAGGCGAGGCGAGTGTTCATGGATCCCGATCGTGTTACGAGCATGGTAGTGTTCGAAACGGACGTCGACGACGGACGCCATTGCAGAACGTGTGTATCGGAGACGAAGTAAGGGAGGGGGTATGCAGTTTCCGTTTACGCACAACGCGCCACCTCGTTTAACCGACTCATTTCAGTGTATTTATTTGTAAGTAAACGTAAATAAAGAAATTGAAAGTCAGATAATAGCAGAAACGCGCCGAGTATCGGAAAGTGTTTGTCTCTCAAAACCAAACTAGCACTTTCTCTCTCGCGACTACGATGCCACACGACATCCCAAGGAGGAAGCGGAGTACACGTTACTGCGTTACTGTATTCGGTTAGTGAAGTCCTTGCATACATTGGCCGCTATCGCTGCGCTACTGTTTTCCGACGAGTTTCCCGACGATCTCCCAGACGTCAAATATACCATGTGCCACATGGTATGCGGGGTGATGTCGGAAAACATGGTCGAATAAATGGCGTCTTTACCATTGACATGAGGATCGAAACGATAAACCGAGGACGCGAATCCAAAGCGATGCAAATGCGATGCTTCACCCCGATGGGACACTCGTAGTTGTAACTCGGGCATCACTACACCGATAGACAGAACTGCATTAGACATAAACAAGTTGAGGTCGGTACAATGAAGGTAGGAGATCGGCGTAACATTGCAGTCAGCCAAAGAGGTGTGCGAATATATCCAAAGCTAGGTTCGAGCACAAGAAGGCAAGAGGATCTATGGTCACACCATTTCCTACGCTTCTCGCGTTTATATGAGACAGGGAGGCAGGAGCTATCAAACGTTGGTGAAGCATACATCGTGCAATATTATGACAAGAAACCGAGAACAATTGATTATAGACTCTAGATTCTGGTTCTATGCCTAAGCTCTCTCCCTGCGCCGTGCAAAGGTGTCTCGCAAATAATACGCCGAGTTTTTGGGCGTTCGCTTCAAAGTGTTGTAGTCCACATGCACAATGCCGAACCGAGGCCCATAACCAGCAGACCACTCTAAAGTATTCACAGAGGTTAGCTTTCGAAGATCTGGTGAACTGCGTAAAAATGGGCGGTGGGGTTGAGAAAGGGGTTGAAAAAACTAACCAAAGTTGTCCATAAAGCTCCACGCGTAGTAGCCCTCGACTCGCACGCCATCGTCGTAGATCGCCTTGGAAATGGCATCGAGGTACAGTCCGAAGTACCTTTGCCGGAATCGATCATCAACCGCAACGCCAGCGTCTTCCTCCCCAGGACAGGGACACCCATTTTCCGTGACAATAATGGGCCGTCCGTACCGCTTCCACACCCAATTCAGCAACTTCCTGAACCCCTCTGGCGCTACCCGCAGCCATGCCAGTCCCGACTTCGGCCCAATCTCTTGGCCTTCGCTGTTCATGCTCGTCTCCTCCACGTTGCCTGTCCAGTCGTCGTCCTCGGGAGGGTCTGTCAATGCCCGCGCATACTTTGTCGAGTAGTGGTTCATTCCGTAGAACCTGTTCAGCGGGGCCGTTCGGCGGAGTAGGTCGCGGTCTTCCTGTGTAAACTCTGGCAGACGGTCCTTCAGGTAGGCCCGCATCCGAGCTGGGTAGTCCTCGCCGAGGAACAAAGGATCGCCAAACCAGCCAATGTAGAAAATCATCCTGTTCTCGGCAGCAGCACAGTCGGCAGCGGTGGTCGCATCAAAAGGTTCGTAGAAGTGGCCATTCAGCACGACGGAAACAGATCCCCGTTGCGCAGGTTGGAATTCAGAAGTGTACAGGTTGGCGACGTCGGCATGCGACAGGATGATGGTGTGGCCGACTCGCCAGGGTTCGGTGCGTGTGGCATTATTCGTGGCGCGACAGTGCCCCGGAGCGAGCGTTCCGTTGAGGTGAGCGAAGATGGAACAAATGTACGGCTCGTTGTAGGTGATCCACGTCTTGACGCGATCTCCAAAGTGAGTGAAGCAAACATGGGCGTAACGAAGGAAATCCACACGGTACTGTTGGGTATCTAGGAATGCCTTGTAACGGTCATAAATCGCCTGAGGCGCATCCCAGTGGTAGAGCGTGACGACGGGCGTGATGTTGCGGGCGAGCAGGTGATCGATTAGACTATTGTAAAAGGCAATGCCGTTCTCATTGACAGGGTCGTCGCGTCCGCCGAGCGGAATGATGCGGGACCACGAGATGGAGAAGCGGTAAACTTCGACGCCCAGAGAGGACATGAGAGCAACATCCTCCGGCATGCGGTTGTAATGGTCACAAGTGATGTCGGCGTTTTCGCCGTTCGTCCGAGATGGCTCTAGGTGAGTGAATGTGTCCCATATCGACTTGCCTTTGCCGTCCTGGGAAGCAGCACCCTCGACCTGGTATGCCGCTGTGGCCACGCCCCAGGCAAAGTCTGGGGGCAGTTGCCTTTCTTCGACGGTTCTTTCAACAGGCTCGTGATATACCGTGCCATTGCTGTAACTGGTCACGACATCATCTGCCGAGAACATGGACGCTTCCTGGGCCATGGTGACTTGCAGACGGTTTTATTTGCTGACTAGCATGTACCAGTGGAAGAGCAGAAGATACATAGAAGAGAACTGGAAAGGAATATATAAATATTACAATGGGTCGGACTACATGCACGTGAGAATTTTACTTCGACCTGCCTCGGAAAATATGATTCTTACAGACACCAGGGTAGCCATTAGTTGGTGAGCCCATCTCTCCGGACAATCCGACCCGACACCGCTCGATTACTATTTTGGTGAAAAGAGTAGTGTGTTTGCAAGGAAAACAAGAGTCCGCTTTTCGGACATGTATTCTCCCCTCGTTATTACACGGGACATTCTAGTACTGGTGTACTGGTACTGGCACACTGGTAACGGCCACCACACCATAGCCTTTTTTAAAGTGGAATATTATGGTAGCAACCTTTAGAAAATCAACAAACTGACTACGCAGACAACTCGACCCAGATGGATACCACGGAAGCAACACAACTCATTGGAGATGGTGATCTTGGAACAGACATCTTATTCTGCCCCAGGCCACAGGCACCGCTCCGACGATCGTAATAAGCAATCCTCAGTTTGCGGCCTTTGTGGCGTTCATCTGGATGACATGGTTTATCGTGTCCTTTGACTCGACATGATTTTCGATTGCGTTACGTGCGATTTAAGGCGTACGTGACGGCCCGGTTTCGTGACGATTTGGTATCGGCCGCTCAAGACGATCCTGGCGCGAATATACCGATAAGGAGAAGAATCTTTTTCGGGACGGACGGCGCTGCATACAAGAACTACCATCGTAAACTGGAGCGTGGTATGAAGAACAAGTATTATAGTTGAAACGTCGACGAAGAGGCAGTGCAAGCATTCCGGAAGCAGCTGCTGAACGGCATGCTACGTCGGCGGTCAGCAGGACCTGGTAGATCGGCTGACGCCAAACTATGCTCCGGGGTGCAAGCGTCTGACTCCGTCACCAAAGTATCTCGAGGAATTTCTGCGGCCCAATGCGGATCTTTGACAAGGGGAAGTATCGGATCACACCAGCAGGCATTGAGATCGCCGGAAGCAAAACCGTGCGAGACGTCGACATAACTGTCATTGTGACGGCCTTCCAGAACGGCTTCTATCAGCGCTTTCCTGTGGTTGGATCGACCGGTGAGGACTTTGCGCATATTTGGTGGCCAGTGGTACCGCGGGCTATCCGGCGACTTACCTAGGCGTCATGGCTGCCGACACACCCAGTCACTTCCAGGTGGTCCAGACACAAGGCAATGCGTTTGGAGGGTCCGTGTCACTGCACTGCGAGAGTTCCGTCGTCTACATTGCTCGCGTCTTGTGCAAACTGCGACGGGATGGTTACTCATCGTGCCGTCCAACATAACAAGCCGCGATAGATTTCAATGATTGGATCGCACGCTATTTTGCCAATAAGGTGGTGGCCAGTAGTTGTAAGAGTTGGTTTAAGCTTGATGGCACTGACTTACACGTCGTCATTGGCTGGCTGGGCACCACGTGCCACCGCATTGACACGCTGGTCGAGCCGCGCTGGGAAGACTTTGTGTTTGAGTCTGGCCGCACCGGGGCCAAAGGCTACGAAAGAACCGTTTCGCAAATTGGGGTAGTGGTGTAACGAAGTCCGACGATGAGAGAAATTTTGGCGTGCTGACAGGGCTTGTCAACGTGGCCGACGAAATAGATTTTGCTTCTCTTTACAGAGCGCCAAACGTTTAGACCGCTACAACACAGGGGGTAAATAAGACGACACCTTGAAACATAAAGCAATTCGGTCCACGGTGTCACCATTCAATGGCTGTTGTCGCTGGCGGTATGGACGAGTAATCACTGTACCAGTGAAGAAGGAGTGGTGTCTATTGTCGGTACGGTCGGTCAAAATTTCCTGTTTATGAAATAATATTCCAAGCACGGCATTAGGTCCTTTTACGTGTACGTGAAGCCAAGGGTATAGCAATAAGAACAGACGAAGCTCTACTCGGAAAAACGGACTGTGAATAGGACAGCCCCATCATATCGCACGTGCACAGTGCCTGCCTCATATACACGGTCCTGCAAAGTAAGAACGACTGGACTTTAACTATGGCGACTTGAATTCATCGTCAAAAGCTACTATCAACGTCACCATGACCCTTATTCCCACCACGGACTCGTTTTCGAAAACGGCACGGCCAATCCCAGTGCCTGTTGACTCCAAGAACGTTGGAAAGCGGCCCAACTTTATCATGTTCATGCTGGACCAGCTGCGCCATGATGCACTGGGCTGTACACAGGACAGCACTGGCACGGGCACAAAGCCGTCGCCGATCCCGACGCGCAACATTGGCTCTTTCCGACGACGCGGCACTCTGTTTACAGAGTGTTACGTGCAAGCATCGGTGTGCGCCCAGTCGCTCTGCAGCAAGTTCACCGGCACATACCCACACATCAGCTGCCACCGCAGCCTGAACAACCTCACCAAGCCGTGGGAACCAAACGTCTTGCGGAGTTTGAAAGAGAACGGCTACCACGTCGCATGTCTAGCGCCTCAAGGCGACACGTTTGCCTCCACCGTCACAGAAATGAGCCTCAATAAGTACGGCTTCCTCGAGACGCCTGACTGTCTACCCGGTTTCGCCGAGCCAGGTAACAATTCCCAGCCTGATGCAGATGACATCTGGGGTCGTCTCTCTACAAGGGACTGCGACCGCCCGAGCAGGCATCCGACTATGATGATGCGGTGATCCGGTCGGCGCTGGCATGGCTCAAGTGCCCTCCTAGTGACAAACCGCGAGTGTTATTCCGGCCGCTGTTGTTCCCGCACTGTCCCTTCCAGGTCGAGGAGCCGTACTTCAGTAAGTACGATCGCGAGTCCGTCGGGAGTGTCGTTTCGACGCCAGAGGCAAAGACGGGCTATGAGCCGCGCTACATGCAGACAATCCGTGAGCGATATGGCACAGCGCGGGCAACGGATGCCATGTGGCGCGAGATCAAGGCGACCTATTATGGCATGATTGCGCGCCTTGACGACCAGTTTGGCAGGCTGGTCAAGGCCCTGGACGATCTATGCATCTGGAAAGACACAGTTACTTTATTCTTCACAGACCATGGCGAGTACTTGGGCGACCACGGCTTGATTGAGAAGTGACCGTCCAGACTGTCCGAGACGTTGGTGCGTGAACCTCTGCTTGTTGCCGGAGCTGGTCTGCCGACTAACCACACTGTGTCGGCCATGACTGAGATGGTCGACCTTGTGCCGACGCTGCTCGAGCTTGTTGGTGTTAGCGAGCTTTTACGCACAGTGGAGAGTTATGTGTTCCGCTCCTGCAAGGCAAGGACACCGACTACGCTTTACAGCGGACATACACGAAGACGTTCGCCTTCTCCGAGGGTTGCTTGCAGAAATCAGACGAACCATTGTTGTTGTAGGCACCATATCCGTACGACATCAAGGCTTGACTGCGGCACGAGGACACCACAATGGTTGGGAAGGTCATTTCCATGCGCAAGCACGAACGGACATTTGTCTACCGTTTGTACGAAGCCGTGGAGTTGTGCCAGGATCCGCGCTTCCCAAAGGTCGGCCTTCCATCACTGCGTAAGCGGATTGAAGAGCGGCTGTGCGATAAGAGAGTAGGAGTTCATATACAGGTAGAGGTATCGGATTGAGTACATATTGACAGGGCTGTCATGGTACTTGGAAGATATGGTCGTATTTGCTGCTACATTTTATTCACCTTATGTGTTAAATTGATTTAGTTTATTGTATATTGTTTTCCTTTTTAACGCTGGTCATTCAATTTCAATAAAAACGTAATTGAACAATATACTTTATACTTTAATATTTTCGGTTCCCAAGTTTCTTTTTTTTTTTTTCATTTTTTTTCTCAAATCTGTTTGCATTTATTACGGCGCTAAGTATGTTGCAAGCCTGGGCCGTCTTCGCCTTCTCTGTGGCGGTATTTTTCGGTCTGTCAACAGGCGGCCGACCTCATATTCGCATTCCTTGCACGCGAACAAAGCTTCCAACGCGGCATCCCTTTCACGGCACTATTCGTCCAAGTCGCACAAATTCTACTGTACCTGCGACACCGACTCGACGGTCATGACAGTCGCGGGAAGCGCTACAGACGATGCGACGAAGGAGACAACCGTATACACAACGCACAATCAGTATTGGCCACAGCCCGCCTGGAAGAGAGTTTGCGCGACACAGTGACGCTCCTCGGAGACCCAAAGCATCCTACGGTGCTGTTAGGCCGGCCGCATGTCGAGGACATTCACAAAATGATTACACTTTAAAGATGGGCGAGGAGGAGGCGGCCGGCCGCTCGGCAAAGAACCTTGACGTTCCTCGAAATAACAGACTGAATATGTCTATGGCCTCTCGCCACTCTTTACTCGAGATAGTGTCGGAGGATTCTAGTGAAAGCGCAAAAGCAGTGCAGCAAACGGTCGTCGACGATGGCTCTGTTGTCGTGGTGGAAGATGTTGCGGATGTTGAACGTGCCAACTCAATTCAGAATACGGCTTTTCTTGCTACGGCCCGTCTAAGTGTGGCTATGCAAGAAATGGGCTCGGTGGCAAATGCCCCACCGGTGGGCGGCTACAGCACCGCCAGGCTTCTCCAGGAAGTTCTCCCGTGGGACGTGGACCACTATTATGAACCCGCTGGCGATGATTCGAAAATAATTTGGGCAATAATCTAAGCGACAATCTGGGCGACGGCATGCTGCAGCCGTATGCATACGGAGCTATATATTGACAGGATTAGAGAACGGCTGTGGCGTAATATGTCGGAGTTGTCGAGATTGTTTTGTAACGTTCCCAGTTTTCTTAGGCACTAATGCGAATTCTTTGTCATGATCGTATGTTTTTTTCTTTACGTGGCCGCTGTAACGGTACGCTAATTGGGAATAGTGGCAAACCTGTCCGTGCAGCACAGCTGCAGCCCGTAAATACCCGTGGCCGACAGTCGGCAGCACACTATGGCCCAAGGCGGTCCTCATTTTCCCTCCAACGACATACTTCAGTCAATGATAGATCTTGCCTTTACATTACGCGCTCAATTGCCCTTCATTGATCCTCAGGGTCCAGCGACGTTACTCAGTGGCCAACTGTATTGCCCTGTCTCCCAACACCAGTCACCCGTCGAGTCCTCGGCGATTTATTCTGCCGGGGAGTGCGCACGCGACTTTCACGTGCAAAGGTATGTGGCCAATTTGCCATTATCACCATTGCCTTCCACACACAATCGCTGCTGACCATTTTCTCTCTTGCGTTGTTTGTCCCGCTCTCGTCACAGTTCGACAGCAGCTATTTCTTCCAACAAATCCACCGATCAAAATGAGAACAACGCGCATCATTTCCTTGACCAACTTCTGCGTCGCCTCTTCGGCGCTCGCGTTTCAGGTGTTCGTCCTCTATCCGTGGCATCACCAGTTGCAGCACGACTTTGAAGAGCTCAAGAACGAACACCTTCGCGTACTACGGACTATGAGCCAAAATTCAAACTCCGTCGCGAATCGAGCGCAGCAGGCATCATCCCGGGCATAATACAGCCTGTCACCACATACCGCCGACACCATTCACCGCACGATTCGCGAATCAGTGTTTCTCCGCGGATGGCAGCTTGTTTGCGCACTGTTTTTGTCACCCAACATGCGTATACCTGATAGACTGTTTGACTATTAGACAATAGAGAAGAGCATTCCATCCTATGATTCAAGTACTCGAGAAATCAAGAGCGGCCAAGCATATACAGCTTAGAAGTTTGTCGTTGTTTACAACTCCAAAATCTGGATTTTGCTCACGATTCTGAATTTTGCATTCGTGACCATATACGATTTTCTGGCGGATGTTTTTGTTGGCCTCGAATACAGTCACCATTCTCGACTGCCATCTCTCGACAGTAACTCGTGCCGTAGTGGACTCCTTCTCCGTCTGGCCCAGATTTCCCCGAAAAGGGGAGGGAGGGAGACTATTCTCTTGTTGCATAACTATGTAAGCCGAAGCAATGTGACAGGGGTGGCCCGTTGGACTGGCTATTCGCCTCGACTTGATTATCAAGTTCGACAGTGTGCAACGGCCGACATTCATCGTAGCCTCAGTTCTTCAGTTCATCTCTAGATTTCCGCGCACACTTCCTAGCGCTCAGTCCCCGTCATAACTCAAGTCTCTTGTGATATAGCTGCCAGCCTCTAGCCTAACTGGCCTATGCCATGCCCCTGCACGGACAGATTGTCATCCAAGCTTACTGCCCTGCCCTAGTTAAGATACAATTTCTAGATGGTTGACCTGGGATATCAACAGCCAGCAGAAGGATTGATTGGTAATCAATATCCCGCCCAATGCAAAGACATGGAGCCCGTCTCTGAATGCCCAGCTTGCCGGTTGCAATCGTGGTACACCATCGCAAGAATAGGTCAAAACGGGAGTAAACAAACAGTATATAGTGTTGCTGTGTACTTTGCCATACTATTCACGTAGATGGTGGCGGCGCCATGTAGAAAATAATGCCACTACCATTGCTCATACATTCCGGTATATACATCTGCATCCTTGTCTTCTTCGCTGTCTTGGTCCGGTCCGGATCATCTATCTTTTTAAAACTACACTTTGTCCTTAAGTGGCGGCCCGCTCAGCTGTGCCGTGGATGCCTTTCTCGTTCTCCATGGTCACGGCACGCTGCTTCGTCTTGCGGTCGTCGGGAACGGTGCGTGTTGCCAGGGCACAGCAGATCGAGACGCCGCCAAAAGCCAGCGCCGACCAGTACACATATTTGAACGCGTTAATGTACGCTACCTTGACGGCCATTTCCGCCGCAGCAATGACGGCGTCCGTGATACCGGGTACATTCGCATAAGCGGCGGATGTGTTAATGGCGCTAGCCTTGAGCAGAAGTGGGAACGATCCGTTGAAGTAAGCGGCATCGGCGTATTCCTGCAGGACGACGGGGATGCCCGTGCTGTACTTATTCGTGTAGATGGACGTGTAGATGGCGCCGGCAATGGCGCCGCCAATGAGACGAGAAGTGCTAGTCAAGCCAACAGCGACGCCACTGTGTGTACGTTAGCAGATGCGTAGTGCTAAAGTGGTAATGAGAGTGTGAACCGGACGGGGAAGAGACGGTAACAAGTAAGTTAAAAATTAAATAATAAAATGGAACACTGAGCGCATTGCACCTACATATCAGCTTGATCATCGAGAAAGAGACTGATGGTGCCAAACGTCAACATCGACGTGCAGGTCGAGGCAGAGCCAGCCAGCAGCGTAAAGACAATTGTACGGGCTTTGGAGTCGAGACTGAGACCCGACATGGCGCCGATAAAGGTGGTTTGCAATACAGTAAGCGTCGTCAGCTGCCAACGCTCGCGGCCAAGCCACGGCATGACTGTGATGCCGTAAAATGCCGAGAGGGTGGTGCTGAAGCTGGTGATCTCGGCGTAGATGCCACGCTTGATGGTGTCATTGGCCGGAATAAACAAAAGACTGGACACACGGGGCCAGAGGGCCAGGTTGGAGTAGTACAGCATGCCGGCGACGAAGATGACGACCAGCACCGTGGTAAACTCGCGGGTCTTGCGGAACAGACGCGGTGGCAGAATCGGGTGCTTGAGCGGCGCGTACGCCTCCCAGAAGCCAAGAAACACAAATAGCACGCCCGACACTACAATAGGGGCAATGACAATGGCGCTCTTCCAAGGGTGCAGCACGCCGCCCCAGCTGATGGCCAGGAGCAGGAGAACACAGCCCGCCGTGAAGGCGACAAGACCGACGTAGTCCAGCTCCGCCAGTAGATGCAACCATGTCTCGTGGTCGCCGCGGTGCTTGGTCTGGAATGTTGGCGGGTGGTAGAAAAAGAAGACGGCAAACACGGCGACCCCCTCCCAGGCGATGCACCAGTAGTAGCAGGTGCGCCAGCCGGTACCGACATAAGCAATCCACGCATAGGCAATAATGGGCCCGAACATGGCCGGCAGGTTGCCAAACTCGTAGATGCCCAGAGCCAAGAAGCGGCGATTATTGGGGACCATCTCCTGTAGGCACGAGAAGACCATCTCCTGGATACCGCCGCCGAGTCCAAAGAGAACACCGCTCGCAATCATGCCGTTGATGGTATGGGACGTGGCACCGACAATGGCACCAATTGTCGAGATAAAAGCTCCACTGATCATAAACCAGCGTCGACCAAAGATGTCCGCAAGGCGTCCGCTCACTGTCACCACCACTGCGGCTGCCAAATTCCAGCTGATGGTGATCCAGATGTAGTTGGCGTCCGGGCCGAGATCTGCATTGATATAGGCAAGCACAGCGGGGGGCATGAGTTGCGTGTAGAGATAGGCATTGTACGTGAATAGGAGAGCCTGCATTGTCAGCAATGGTTGTCAAACAGGAAAGGACTCTGCCAATAAACTCACTGCGATGCTGATGTAACTTTGTGTTGTCATGTGTCCAGCAGCATTTTCCGAGTCTGCGCCCGAATCACATTCCACGTCGACGACTACAGCATCCTCTCGGTGAGAGGGTGTCTCTGACGGCACCTTTTCGGAACCAGCAGCGGCGACTTCTTCCATGGCTGCTCATGTAGGTTGATGAGTATGGAATGGTGTCGTTCACAAACAAAACAGTCGCTTTCTTCATACAGGTGAAGTGCAGTCCAAGGAAGGAACTGGAGGACCATCCAAGAACGTTGCGATCGGCAGCGGCTCCTTTTTATCACAGGACGAATACCAGGGATTCGAGATTGGGGGCCGGGGAATGGGGAACGGCATGCACAGGTACACCGGTGCTCTCACCTTCAAGGCAAGGCACAGGAACAAAACAGCCACTCTCAATGGTCAATCGTATGCAGGCCGGTTTATGATATCCGGTGCAGTCACACCCATCTTCTGTCTCCTCATTTCCCCCACAAAGACATTCTTGAATACGGCAACCAGCACGTCGCGACGGTAAGCGGAAAACATAGAGAAGCTGGGGTAGCGTGACTTTTAACAGTGACAGTCTTGACTCCGCACTATGGTTTCCGGCTGTCGGCACCAAGCATGGGTGTGGCCGCAAAGGCAAACAATGTCGGTTACAATTGGCTGCGGGCGAGTCTGGTGCATCCACAACTGACTCAGTGGCGCGTTCGAGTCTTGACGGGTGGCACGCTACAAAACTCAATCTGGCAATACTAATTCCGGCGCGGAAAATAAAGTGGCGTAGCAAAGCTTATTTTGAGGTGATGCGCCACAGGACCAAGGTTATGGTTTCTTGGTGTTTACATTGATGAGTTTCTACGGAATAAGATGCTTTGCGAGGTGAAACTTTAAGCTTAGTCTTGTTCTCATACTCTGTTCGATGAATTTTTAATGTCATTTTATTTTATTGTTTTTTTTTTTTTTACTCTTGAAAAATAAAATGTACACAAATAATGACGAAGATTAGTACAAAGCAAATAAACGAGTATTAAATTTACATTTTTGTTCGAAATGAAAAATAGTGTTATTTATGTTGACGTATTTCTCTCTCTCCCCTTCTAATCCCTAAAAAGGAATTACAGATTAAGTCGAGAAAGCGCTGTTGTGGCCGCCACTTTTATCTAGCACGGGCCGCCACTTTCGGCGGTCCCTGTAGTGAGGGGTTTGTCCCTTCGAAGTACCATGTACCTGTAGTTGTAATTCTTTAAAACCGTCTCTGTAACGGAGTATTACATTAATACTAAAGTGTTTATTAAGCCTTAAACGGTTAACTTTTTTCATTTTATAAAACGAGTCTGGTTTTAGTAGTTTATCTTAACGGTCCAAACGGTCGGGAAAACGTATAATAAAAGATAAAGGTTTTTATTTCCAGTCCTCGTTAAAAGTATTTTACGGTGTAATAGTTCTTTTTACCGGATCGTTTTTATAAGAAGCCCTGAATTTTCTCTATAAAACGGTACTATTTATAATACTATAACATTATTTATAGTACCGTTAAGTGTTTTTTACCCTTTTTCACCTATTAAACGCGGCGTACCCTCGACCTTCGTGGCGTACCCTCGACCTCTTACAGCGCATAGGCGTTATAAGCTAGCGTTATAGTCTATGACGTACGATGACTAAACCTTTCACTTACCATAGAATATAATAATCCTTTTGTCGCTCTCTCTTCGAGGAACGAAGATTGGAATCTAATCCTTGTAACATACAACCAATTCCGTATACAATTCATCAATTCATCGATTCCTTTTCGTGTTTTCATCACCAAGTTTATCGAGATTTATCCAATTGACCTCCGAAACTTACAGTTTTAATAAAGATACGTACCGTTTTACTACTTATCTTTTTATCTGTTCTATATACTATAATAAGTTTATCTTAACTCTCCTTTATCGTTTTATTAGTATAAATAAAACCCGTTTCACACCTATAAATACCTTTTTTTTATCTTCACTTCTTTCTACTACAGTCCAGTCTTTCCCTTATTTCTACTTGCCCAACATGGCTTAGACCTACCCTAAAAGACACCAAGGCAACAACTAGTACGGGGAATTTATTAAACAGTTTATACAGAGAGAATCGAAATCACGGGTTTCGAAGCAACGGAAACCATTGACGGTCACCCAGCGTGTTGTCCTTCGGAAGCAGTTGTAAGACGCTCATTTTTTCCTGCCAGATTATACCGACACTACTAAAATTAACATTGCTGGCATTCTACGGAAATGGAAGAGGTATGACTGCTTTATACGATACTACCGCCCTCCCCCCTCCCCCCCCCTTTAAAAAAAATAAACCCCTGTTACGTTTAGTACATGTTGTTAACAGATTTTAAGGTACTGCGACTTTGTAAAGTTGGGTCCTTGAAAGGATGTGATTCAAAGAGCTGACCGAGCGATAACGATGGATTTTCTCCACCATTTATGTGAGAATTACAAGATCGCTTCGTGGGACTCATCTTAGGAGTACTTTCGTTAGTATAAACAACTTTATACTAGTGTTAATGGCCGATACTTAAACAAGAATAACAGTAAGGAAATAATAAAGGTACGTTCTCGGCTACTTATTCTAGTACGATAACCGTTACTAACATGTTTTTACAGTGACACGATACCACGTTAGTGGCTATCTTTAACCTTCACGCCCCTAACAAAAACGGAAAGGATGTAGGAGACTCGGGTGATTTATTAGTGATTTTGACGTTCAATATCGCGTACGACACTAGTACGTTTCACACGGAACGGCAGCGCGTACAACTGTCAGGGTGCTACCTCTTCCTTACCTACACGGGGGCTCGCCCTACCGAGATTGTCGACAACGAGAAAAAGAAGCCCACGGATGGCTCTTTTAAAGAACTCTTTAGCCCGTAATCCGTCGGTGGTCACCATGTTAAAAAAGGGAGTGGAGAGCTTTCGGGATTACGCGACACAACTTACGACAAACCTCTCGACGAGGATTCCAGGCTGCTTAAAGAACTACTATCACAAGAAACGACCGGCCGCAAACGTCCCAAGGCTTCCTACTATAAAGATGTATTACTAATGGTTGTACGCCACCCGGTCACTGGCGAGGATGTGCTGGCAATGGCAGTGAAGCTTATTCACCATAAAGGAGCGGATAACAAACCTAAACCGTTCGTCTTTCTTATTGACACCCTACGTGATACGTCCCCACTGACACCTGTAATAGGACTATCTTCTTTTTTACACTGACGAAAAAGTTGATTTTCTGCTTGATAACTATTATTGTCAGTCTTACCGTTAACGACGAGGCATTCGACGCGCCCAGTCTTACCAATGTCAGACGTGTCTTCGAGTCGAAAAACACGGGACCGACTAACTGTACACCGCTTCGGTGGAAAAAGGACTGGTTGAAACGACCGGTCTTCCGCCGTTCAAATAGTTCGATCACTTCGAAGGACGAGGCCCTCCAGTACCACATACTACGAGACAGTATGGCCAGGTAATCGCTGGATACTGGGTTCGAAAACCCCATCGAACTAAAAGTGTGGCGCAGAGGGGCGGGCAACGCGGCCAATGGTATATTTCCCTGTACCTTATGTAATAATTATTATACTAACCATTACGTCCGCAGGCAAGGCGACCGATGCCACGCGCGATCAGATGATGCGCCATGATCCAAAATGGGCTGGCTATATTCAACAGCGCGTATATCAATGAGAAGGTCACATTCCACCTACAGAACGCTGTCTTGGACGAGCCGTATGAAGATGCTCTGATTGGCATACTCTCACACATGAGCGCCATGCGCGATCCCAGCGCAAGCAGTGACATGGTCCCGGACGAAGTCTGGAGGGACCTGCCACTAGATCCAGAGATCGTCGCGCTTCAATAGGAGAGGACAACGTTAAAGAAAGGTCAATACCGGATCAAAGGCCGAGAGGAGGAACAGAAAGTTCGAGACCTTACCAAGACGATCCGAACTAAACATACACAACGCAATAAAGCCAACCGGAAAGCCTACCACGAATACTATCTCTACAAACGGCCGACCTAGGACATTAAGAGACAGGCAAGAGGAGAGCTACAAGAAGAAAACAGTGAGCCCGTGATAGAACACCGTATTCCTGAGCGTGCTCGGCTAGCTGAGCTCTTCTCTAGCCAGTCGGATGATCTCAGCCCTACTAAGCTCACTCAGAGGCGTATTGAGGCTGGCGAGCTTATAGCCACTCTTTATCAAAAACGCGACACGGTGAAATTGCGCCGTATCCACCAGAAGTCACATATTACGGCCCACAGCAAAGAAGAAGAGTCGCCCAGACCGGACCCATTCCCTCTTCTTATGGGAAAGACACAGTGTCCACGCTGCGTTAGTGACGAAAGACAGACATACCAGGAGAGGATATTCTCATACTGTCGACCGTCCGTGATGAACGACCACTTTTACCACCAGCATTTAAAGGAGATGGAAGAAATGGAGCGCAGCCATCTGATCTTCTGCGGTCATCCTAAGTGCAAGGAGGAGGGAGTAAATCTGAAGCATTTGGATCATTTTAGGAACCACGTGCAACAGGTTCATGGCATTACGCTTCGGCCTGGACGGTCGGGGTGAAATTTAAGGAGCGTGCCCAATTAAAAGATTTTTACTTTGCCTTTTTAATCGTAAACATTTGGATGCTCAATCTCCTATTCTCATTCTATGCCACGACCAGAAGAAGTACATCGACAGCCAAAAGATCCAAGCCCAGGGAACCAACTAGCGAAGTCCAAGACCACTTACAAATATCCTTGACATCAGCCCTCGAACTTGTGTTGGTGAGATTCGAACTGGCAAAAAGCAAGGCATCAGATAATCTCTCCCCGACAAAGCGACTAGTACACCAAAATCTCCTCATCTTTTCCTCCCCCGTCCCTCCATTTATTAAGCACCTTCTTCATATTCGCCGCGATATTCTGAGCATAGTCAGGTCCAGCGGCCCCGGCAGGGAGATCCGCTGGGTTGCCCCTCACCCAAGCAACAGGTTCTTTAGCAACACCCGCGTATTTCTTCTTAAGCTCTTCAACCTGTTGAGGCTCATAGCCGCGACCGAAGATTACGGCGCGAGGAGGCCGGTTGTAATCGTGGGTTCCGATCTCATTGGGGCTCCGAGACTGAGGATCGCGACCTGCAAGCAGATGCGGGAGCTCAGCCTCTGCAGCCTCATATGACAGGATGAAGTGGATGACTGAGGGGTATTAGCACTATATTTTGTTTATTTCAGGAATGTATATCAAGAACCTTCATATTCAGGCAGCACGTGCTGGGAGATTGATTTCCCCATCGCGGGTATTCTACCGCAGGCAACTACTGGCATCGGCTGAGTGAATGAAGACATGTTGCGAGAGTTGTGCGCTGTACCCTAGGTATTTCGGAGCATTGGGAGATGGAGAATTATCGAGTAAGCTGAGGTCGACGATTCGATTTATATTCCTCGTTGTGGCGCGCTCGGTCTTGATGATGAGTTGATTCGGACGGAGCATTGTACAGCAAAACTCCTTGTAGCGCAGTCCGGGCCAATCGTTGCGACACACTGATTTTTCGATTATTCAACGGTCCCGTCGCCCCCACCCCGAGGAGTAAGCAACAACGTCACGTCCTTGGAGCGCAGTTCGGGCCAATCGTTACGACCCACTGATTTTTCGATTATTCAGCAGTCCCGACGCCCCGACCTTGTCACGTTCTCAGATTATCTATTACATCACAGCATGTCTTCAAGATAAAGAAAAGGTCTCAAAAGCAATACACGATGGTCGAAACAATGACTGACGCCCCCGCGCCTCGCAAGAGAGGCCGGCCACGAACTGTGACGGACGATCAGCAAGTTCCCGAGGTGAGTACCTACCGAACAACTCAGAGCAAGTTGGAACTGACTCAAGGAATCCAGAGACGTCGAACGCAGCTTCGCGTCGCACAGCAAGCATATCGCAAGAGAAAAGAGACCACGATCGGCAATCTGCAATCTCGCGTACAGGAACTCGAGTCGGGCATCGAAGACCTTAGCGAGTCGTTCCTTTCGTTCAGTAATCTTCTGTTCGAGGTTGGGATTCTCCAAAATCAGCCTCGTGTCACAGCTGCTCTGCAAAAAATTACACAGCAATGCGTGTCGCTTGCCAAAAGTGGCTGCGACAAGGCCGAACAAGCACCTGCAGCGCCGGCGGACGTATCGCCATCGACGTCTCTCACGGTCAGTGATACACAAGATATAATCTCAAATGACAATCCGCTCATAACAGAACTTGATTCATTGCCAATAATGGGTGACGCTTTCCAGTCCACGTCGGACCTCGCGGCTCAATGGCCTGGACTATCACAACTACCCCCTACGCCACCCTTCCAAGAACAAGCAATTCTACCGCTCGGAATAGTCTTGTCGTCTCCGATTATCCCCTTTTCATCCATCCCTAGTCCCGCCTTGAATTTTCCGACCATAGTATCGCCCGATAATCTCCTAAAACAAGGGCGCTGGACAGTCTCACACCGTCTGATCCGACAATGCTGCGAGACTGGATACTATCTATTAACAAGCTCATTTGGAGACGATCCAAGGGTCAAAGCAATCTTCGGCAAACGATTGACCATCGACGAGCGCAACCGCTTGATCTCCGGATTCGTCGATGTCATGCACGACGAAATAGGAGACACGATCGAGTTGAGGACAAAAGTTCTCAATTCAAGGAGGAATAGCTACTCGCCTGAACAACTCGCCGTTTCCTCTCGAACATGGCAAATTGTCAATAAATCGGGTGCTGATGAGTGGATGGATGCGAGTGGTGTGCAAAGGCTGCTACAGCGGCGAGCGATTCGTATTCAGGACCCGAGCTCGCCCCTTTCCGGTCCCCGGTTCAATTCGGCTCCGCAGCTCAACGTAGCGAGCTTCATTAAATGTGAGTAATGCCGAGATTCAATGGTTCTTTGTGTCTTCTTGTCCATGTATTTACTGACCTTGTCGTAGATCTTTCCCTCGGACCTATCTGTCTCGGTCGCGGACCAGCGTTCCGAAAGCGCGATGTTGAGAATGCCATTCGTCTTGCAACTCTTGATGATCCTTGGGCGATTAACGCTGTGTGCGATACCACGAATTGTGCATAATAACATTAATTGTCTTCAATAGATAGAACCTCCACTTACTTTGCATGATACGACGATTAGAAGCGGGATCCCGCTGTGGAGTTAAGGAAATCCTTCCAGTGCATATGTTCCTTATATCCGCGAAATTTCTTTAAAAGGCGCCTTTGCATCCCGGTCATTCATTCCAACTGTCACTTTAGCATCTAGGGGCTGGCCTTCGAAATCCAGGGCCGAACTCCAAAATCACCTATACATTTTTCGTTTACGTTTTCTCCCTTTTTGGGTCTCATAAATAAGCATGTTTTCTAGTCACGTCGCCGCCAAATAGAGACCCTGTCATGGATCAACCTATTCTCAATCCTCCCTCAGAGGGACAAAACAGGGCAATGCCCTGAAACAAGTGCTTAAGATGTAAGGCACAACTACCTGAATGACTAAGCTAAAATAATTTATGACCTGGATTTCAACAACACGCTTGCCGCGCACTTCGAGAGCACCACGGTCTCCCGTTAACTGTGAATAAAAGACTCTCTTATTTCTCGTTTATGCATCACGTTTTTTTTTTGTCGTTTCTTTTTTTTTCTTTTAAAAAAGCCCTAATGTAAAAACTATCTTTAAATGCACTTTCTTTACAAAGAAGCCATCGCGTCGTCCTCTCTTCTCTAACTGCTTGCTTGGCCTGACCTTGCCTTCTACTCTTCTGCCGCGTGCAAAACTGCCGAAGCGGTGCCATCTTCTAAGATAGCTGCGACCAACATCCCAATCTCCACGTCGTCCTCGACCCTACCTCTGTACCCATGGACATAGGCCACGAGCTCCTCCTTCTCCCGGACAAACACGATCCAGTATTGGTACACAGCAGAGTTGGCCGTGGTGATCAGGCGCGCCGGTGGGGGATTGGCTCCGTACGTGCGCCGTAGGAGCACGGATAGGTGGTTGTGTTCAAACCAGGCCATGTAGATGGCATCGTTCTGCTCTTGTACGTGCTCGGCTGCGCGCAACCGGACGTACTTGTTGAAAGGCTCCAGGGTGGGATCGTTGAAGGTGGCGAGCAAGACCTCGATTTCGTAGGCGTCGGCCTGCGTCGCGCCCGTTGTCTCGTCACGCAAAAGGGGCACCGAGATGCGCGGGCCGCGTCTGTTGCCCCACGGAGCAGTGTACCCGGCTGGCTTGGTCACGCGCATCTTGAGAGCGTCGAGGGAGACCAGGTGGGTGAGGAATATGTTCTTTTTTGTCTTTGGCGAGACGGCGTACCTGGTGCTAGGAGGATCGCCCTTGGCCGCGAGGCGTCGGCGGTAGGCGACCGACGTTGTGTCGAGAAAGTCCGCGGCCTCCTTAGGGGTTAGGGGGGAGGGGGGTGGAGGGACGGTCAATTACTGTCGGAAAATCAACTGGTCTAGTAGCCCAGGCCTTAAAGTAAACACGTAATTGTCCTGGATTTCACAAGGATGTGTTTGCCATGTGATGTCTCGTTCTTGCGAATATTATTACATAGCTTCGTTTATCTCGGTCATTTCCCAATTCAGTATTTAATACAACCCTGTTTTTTCGACGATTACCAAGTCAGGTTATTTGCAGTGACGATTCGTTCTTCTCGGACATTTCTCAATTTGGTAAAGCGGTAAAGCGAGAACGACATCAATACTGGAATCGAACATAAATAACTTCTCAGTTGCACGCAAGAATTCCAGTTGAACACCAAAGAGAATTATAAAATTTCAAGCCATCACTTGCAACCTGCACTAATCATAATTTTCCACAGCCTCATTCATTCACAAGAACAAGCCACCTTCCATTATGGCACAGCAAGATTCGAACAACAGCTACAAACAAGGCCACTCAGACTACACGACGGCAAATCATGAAAGGCGGACTGCTGAAGTGGACGCCGCTTTTCTACTGCCCTACATCAAAAAGTCTGACCACATTCTGGATGTGGGTTGTGGACCTGGCACGATCACCACAGGACTTGCAAAATATGCCACGGAAGGCAAAATTGTCGGTCTCGATCTGTCAGAGAATGTCTTGGAAAAGGCCCAGGAACTGGCAACTGATGGGCACATATCAACCGAAGGGCCTGGATCGGTCACATTTGAGCACGGAAATGTCCTAAACGGATTACCGTACCCAGACAACACCTTTGACATCGTCTATTCTTCACAGGTACTGGGACATATGCCGCTTCCTGACGGACCACGCCAGGCACTGGAAGAGATGCGCCGTGTACTCAAGCCCGGAGGGCTTTTGGCTTCGCGTGATGGTGCATTCAGTCATTTTCACCCAAGTCGGCATCAGCTCGACCGGCTATGGGGAGAGAACTTGAACAAAATGCTGCGGCACGGCTCCTCATGGTCCATGGATACCAACGGTGCAAGGATGCCTGAATTCTACCGCAGCGCTGGCTTCGACACAGACGATGGCGACAAAGTGAAAATTGGAGCCGGAAGCTCAATCTCAACCGGTAAAGAGACCCGGACCTGGCTCGCATGGCGGGCGAAAGGCCAGCTGACTCCCGGGGACCCATTTTACAAAAACTGGCGCGAGGCTGGAATCAGCGAAGAGGAGACGCGAGAGACTTTAGATGCTGTGCAAGCATGGGCTGACACCGAAGATGCTTGGCTTGCGTCGCTGCAGTGTGAGATGCTAGCGTGGAAGTAGATGGACACCGTGTATTGCAGTGACGACTGGATAGAATTAAAAATCAAATGCACAGTTGTATAGCCTTCACTTTTCATTCGCCGTCGAAATTGCAGACACTTGCGGTGACGTCATCTTCAGAAAGGAGTCTCGTTTACTTCCGAAACGGGAACGAAGGTCCACAGAAAAGTGGAGAGGTGTCTGCACACCGCGTGCCCGATAAAACGTGATTTCTCGCATCGCACCCACCTCATTCATCTCGTTCCTGGAGAAGCTAGGTACGGCGTGTGGTCATATGCGGATGACAAGCAAATCGGCAACCAGCAACACGGAATAAGCGATGTCTACCTCCCAAAGACGCGTCGGCAGTTTTCTCTTTATTACGAACGGGGAGGCTCCAAAGGAAACCGCCCTTTCACCACGGTCAAGAGGAAAGAAGAGGCCACACTACAAAAGCCGGCATGGGTGCATTGCCTGCAAACGACGACGAGTGAAGGTAGGGAGCGTTCCGAAATGTTGTTTTCTTTTTCTATAACTAAGTTGGACACGTCAGTGCGACGAGCGAGAGCCGTGTTCAAACTGTCTTAAACGCAAGGAAAAATGTATGCGCGTGACACATAAAGAAGCAGCATCGTGGAGCGCTGACGCCGCTCGATCACGACTCCGGCAACCTTCTGATACTTGTATGTTCTCGGCCACCGGAGACAATACTCAGGTGAACCTTCTGCATATGGAGCTGTTTTACCACTTCCACAAGGTCATCACCGGTACTCTGACGTTTCCAGATATTTGGCATAAGATACTGCCTTGGTCTTTTCAAGTATGACAAAATCACTCCAGAAGGCAGCTAGACAGTGCACATCTTACTAAACAGCAGGAACAAATAGGAGCCATATATTATGAATACAATACTCTGCCTAGCGGCTACACACCTAGCGACTGAGGTCCCCGAGGGCACTCGATATAGCTACGTCGCTCGTGGTCTCCTGGGGCGATCTGCCTCGCTCTTTAGTGAACAGCTGTCGTCCCCCGTTACGGCGGATAACAGCGAGGCCCTGATTGCCACGTCCATGCTTATGCAGTACATTTCATGGAGCAGTTTGGATTTTCTGGGGGAGATGAAGGTCAACCACGAGGACATGTCCCAAGGAGACATTTTCAAACAAAACCACACCATCGACGTGGACGGCGAGCCGTATTATCCTCATCTTCTGAGCCAACGTCTCTTGCAAGATCCCCTGGTTCAGTTGAGCTCTGGAGTATTCGGTATCGTTTGTGAAACATATCCCATTTTATGGTCCACCGGAAGCGATTTCTTTGCGGCGACAATCTACAGCCCGCGACACGTGCTCGAAGAGGCTATTCGACAACACGGCCAAGACCCTGACAGGTACGTCAGTCATTTCATGACCATTTGGGATGACCGCCGACACCGAGAGAACGAGGTGACCGACAAGTCTCACCTCAGCACGTTTCCAAAGCCACCAATTTGCCCAGCTGTTGGGCCGAAACCATTATCACCAACACAAGACAGGTCGAACGCAACCAGCAGCTCAAGCGAAACAGAGGACTCGCACCGGAAACGTTTTCGTCGTATTGCCTCGAGGCTTTCTCTTATGTTCTGTCTTGTATCTATGATTCGTGGTTCCTGGATACCCAGAGCAGATTACGACCCACGGTTCCTGTCAGCAGTGAGCGATGGCCTGGCAGAGCTTCAGCCTGATATTGAGCGCTGCTGTTTCTTATTTCCTGTACTCTCCGGTAACCTTCTTCGCAATCTTGTCAGCCAAGATGACTCGAGAGCTTTGATTTTGCTCGGTCATTTCTATCGCGCCGCCCGCATTCTATTGACGAGCCAGTCTGCATGGTGGGCTCGTCAGAGAAGCACAATCATGGAAGAGACGATCTTGAAAGAACTAGCAACGAGAGGACTAACGTCTTACATGCTGGATGTAGAATAGCCACTGGATGGATTGCTTTCCATGGGTTGTGCCCCCGTCTAGTGAACACTACACTGCTCAACTACAGCACTTTGCAGAAGGAGGCCGGTTATGAATTCATTGTATCAAATTTAATTTGTCTAACCAGTCATGGCGACAGTGGCCAGTTGGCAAACTGGCCATAAAATGCAGTCTGACAATTCACAGCTTTGAAAACATGCTCTCCTTCTGTGCCCTAGTATCCAATTCGTGCGTCCATGTGCTTTTCGGTTGCGTGTGGAGAAACCAATAGGTATGTGCCAAGTCTTCGGGCAACACAAGATAAGACGAGACGTCTTCCAGCTTGTCCGTAGTGCCCTCACGTTGCCAAGCCCGTCTCATCACACCACCAATAAGTTTACCGTCGACAGGACCATCCACGATAATATGTGCCGCATGAATTCCGTTGGATTGGTATTCCCGAGTGATGATCTGACACAGCGATCGCAAACCAAATTTACCCGGTGAGAAGCTGCTCAGGCCAGGCATGCCACGGAGCGACCCCGTCGCGCCTGTACATAAAATCGTGCCCTTTCCCATTTTCAGCATGTCGGGCAGAACGCACTTGACTGACCAAAAAGCGCCGAATAGATTGATCTTGACGAAGTTGTCAAACTCTGCAGATGATGTGTCGAGAATAGACTTGCCGTTCACCCGCCGCGCTCCGGCGTTGTAAACAAGGACGTCAACGGGCCCCAGCTCCACGCGGATTTTTCGAAAGCTGGCAGTGACAGACGCCTCTTCACTGAGATCCGTAACGTAGTATCGCGCGCTTCCCGTTCCGTAGTCTGTTTCGATTTGTCGCACCATGTTCTGCAGTTTGTCTTCCGTGCGGGCAATCAAAGCTGCTGCGAATCCCTCCTGTATAAAGCGACGGGCAATAGCTTCACCGATACCGGGACCAGCACCGGCAATGGCGATGACGGGCTTCTTATTCAAGTTCAATGTCATTTTCCGTCTGTGTGGGATGCTACCTTGTGTATTTTTATGGGAATATCGGTGAGGGTCGTCATCTGAGCGTTTCCTTTAATGGCTTTAGTTGGTGCATGCATTAAGAAAGGGAAAAGACGTCCATTTTCAATAACTTTCTGTGACCCTTGGCCTAGCCTGGCAACGCGGTTTAGTAATCCAGACTGCCTCGGCAGCCCCACTCATGACTGTGATAAATTCTTCCCCACTCCGCACTTACCACGTTTCCAAAGCACTGTTATTCCCGATGTTCGACAACTTCCAAACGCGCACATCAAAAAGACCGTGGATCTTGAGGAGCAATATCGTTACTGGCGTTTTAAACGTTCAAAGCGTGTGCCCAAAATCGTATGTTTTGAAAAATTAAAGCCCACCTACTTTTCAAAATAAAAATAAAAATAAAAATAAAAATAAAAATAAAAATAAAAGTAAAAATAAAAATAAAAATAAAAATAAAAATAAAAGTAAAAATAAAAATAAAAATAAAATAAAAATAAAAGGCTTCCCCCCAATAAAATATCCCCAATGTTCACAATGTCCATGCTAATTCTCTCTGCAAAAACGAACCGCGCAGTAAAAGATCGTGACTTGCATACTGTACCTTCCCTCCAAAAGAACAACGTTGCCATTTTAGCCACGTTTTTAACCGGACTGTTCAAATATGGCTGTATCCAAGATTTTCTTTACTTTCACATACGTTGCCGCGCCTGCCTCGAGGAATATCTCTTCATTCCCCTGAGTGTACTGGGGCTTCAAAAGAAGGGTCCCATCTGATGTCCGTTTCCCGGGCATAGAAACACTGCCAAGTTTCATTCTGCGGCCCAGACGAGTTACCAACTTATAAATAACACCCACAGTATCTGGGTCATATTTTTAGCGGTTGAATTACAGGATCGGCATTGTTTGCCAATAACAACTTGGGGGAATACGGGAAATTTAATATAATGGACATTCTCATATTTGACCACAGGCAGTAGTAAATGAACTTGGCAGGTCCCTGGACCGTTCCCGTGGAACGGATATTAATGCGAATTTGCGTGGAGTTACTTGATCTTTCTGCTGTGTGGCAGGGACAGATGTGAAGTTCATTGACCGACTGTTCTTGTTATATCGCTATATATTCTCTACTCTGGTCAATTGTTTTGGCATTGCCGTTTGACGTACCAGTAGCCAACTGTGCCATTGTCGACTATCATCGCACTTCGATCCATTTGTTATTCTCTCGCTCCTCTACGTCTCGTTCAAAATGAAACTCGCGCATTTAGTTACAATATGGATCACGATCTACGGTTGCAACGCCTATCCAGGTATGGGACAAGGGAGACTGAAGGATATTCTGAACATGCGAGGAGATGACAACACCAATCAAGTCGAGATGATTGGGGACCTCACTTCGCTCGCAGACCACGAGCTGTCAGATGTCGGACGCTCCGTGAAGAATATATTGCAGGGCAAGGACTCGCCCGAAGACGTCACGTCCACCTACACAAACGTCCCTGCCAAGGACAGCCAACAGTGTGCCAGCGATCCCTGCTGCATCTGGGAGTACATTAAGCGCGACATGTACGCCAAGTTCCATGGCGACTCGGGCCGTTGCACAAAGCATGCACGGGCAGCTGTCCGTCTAGGTTTCCACGACGCCGCTAGCTGGGAAAAGGGAGACACATTTGGCGGTGCAGATGGCAGCATCGTCTTAGCCAATGAACTAACCCGGGCTGAAAACGACGGACTCCAAGATATTGGCATTATTGTTCAGGGCTGGTACGACACGTACCACTCCAGGTACGGCGTTGGAATGGCGGACCTAATCCAGATGGGAGCCACCATTGCCACCGTCACTTGCCCTCTTGGGCCGCGCATTCGCTCGTATGTTGGGCGCAAAGATAGCAGCCAAGCCACCAACAAGGGACGTATGCCGGATGTCCATGCCTCTGCAGAAAATCTTGTCGCGCTGTTTCAAAACAAGACCATCACACCAGAGGCACTTGTTGCTCTCGTGGGTGCCCACACAACTTCCCAGCAGCACTTTGTCGACGAGACCCGTGACGGCGCGCCACAAGATAGTTCACCTGGAGTATGGGATATCCTCTTCTACGGAGAGACAAAGAGCGCCACAGTGCCACCTCGGGTCTTTAGATTCCCCAGTGACATTGCATTGTCCAAACATGAATCCACGGCCGCTACTTGGAACACATTTTCCACGGCGGCGGGGCAAGCAGCCTGGAACAACGTACGTACTTTGTTGTTGCAAACAATCTTTGTATATTTATCAAGCTAACCTCGCCAACTGAATGCTATTAGGACTTTGCCCGAGAGTATATTCGAATGAGCATGCTCGGCGTAAACAATATCAATGACCTGACAGAGTGCACAAAGGTACTACCGATGCCGACAACTAGTTTCAAGCCACCAGACCAAGAAGCATTACAGCAGTGGCTGCAGGGCAAAGACACCCCTAAGAAAGATGCAGGGGCGGCCTTAGAGGACGGCAAAGCCTTGACTTTGGTCCAAGGCGTGCTAGGCGTTGTTGGCGATGTTGGTGATGCCGTCGGTGGCATTGTTGGTGGGATAGGTGGGATCATCGGAGGAATCGGAGATGGAATAGGTGGATTGATTGGAGGGCTTCTTCCGTGACAACGTGGTGCTTTATTTTAAAGAGAATTAAATTAATAAATAGGAAGCAGCAAAGGAAACAGCTATTGTACAGAGAATACGGATTAATGAATAAAGTATATTCGTATCGCATGCCTTGTTTCATCAGCCAAGTCGAGACCGGCGAATCACCAATCGTTTTTCGTCCAACTTCGAGACAGACAGCACACGGTCGTTTAATTGTAAGCGATTCAATCCAAGGACAAGAATAGACATAGGTGACGACTTCCGTTTCATTAGCAATCACAATTGTGGGTTATTTTATTTTGACAAATACGGAATTGACTTAATCGCCGTAGTGGTGCTGACAAATAGACCGGAGTGTAGCTTCTGTCCAGCTATGTCCCGTGCTGACAAAGGGCGAGAGGGTGGTCGACGCACTTTATCAAATGACTGTGTGCTGTATAAATTGCTAGTCGTGGACAGGTGACAAGAATACGATAATGACGCCCATGTTTTCCTGCTGAACTCCCCACGAAGGACACTATCGGTTTTTTTAATAACGCCATGACGACACCACAATACGCACTGCCAGTCGGGTCTCTGATTCTCGTTACGGGAGCCAATGGCTACATAGGATCGCACGTCGCAGATGTCCTCCTTGGTCTGAAATATCGCGTTCGGGGTACTGCTCGAGAGGATAAGCCCTGGTTGAACGAGTTCTTCGAAACCAAGTATGGCAAAGGCGCGTTTGAGTCTTTCGTGCTTCGTGACATGCAGGATGAGAGCGATTGGGAATTGGCCATGCGTGGAATTGATGGAGTTGTGCACGTCGTAAGTGCCTCCAATACAAAATCGAATTTTCGAAAGTCATATGCTAACAAACGTGAAAGGCTGGCGACGTCAGCATGAACACGGATCCTTCCGTGGTTATCCCCCAGACGCAGCAAGCAACCAGGAATATTCTGAATGCTGCTGCCAAGAACCCGCAAATTCAACGTTTTGTTCTGACCTCCTCATCGTCTGCTGCAATCATACCGAAGGCGAATGTCAAGGGAGCCGTCATTGATCAGAGTTGGTCATCCCACATCACATGTTTACATCGGAGATTACTTTCCTAACCAGGTAAAGGCACATACAACGATGAAGCAGTGGCAGCAGCGTGGGGTAACGAGACACCTGAAGTATCCAAAGGATTCGTTGTCTACGCCGCCGCGAAGACAGAGGGTGAGCGTGCAGCCTGGGAATGGAACAAAGACACCAACCCAGGCTTTGTTTTGAACACTGTTCTTCCCAATTACAACGTGAGTCGGCCGCCTTTCATTCACTCCTGACGACCCATTTCTGACCGATGTTAATCTTAGGTGGGAGAAATCTTGGTACCGAAATACCAGCATGGTTCGACGATGGGCTTTGTGCGTAGTTTTTGGAAGGACAACTACTTCGCGTTCGACACTATGCCTCCACGTCAGTGCCTCCCCCATCTGATTCTAACCTCTCCACTCTCCTGCTAACATCGACATGCAGAATATTATGTCCATGTCCGAGACTGCGCACGGCTTCACGCGGTGGCCTTGCTTGACTCGTCCATTAAAAACGAGCGCATCTTTGCCTTTGCATACGAGTTTAACTGGACAGATGTTATCGGGATTCTCCGCACACTGCGACCGAACAAGACTTTCCAGGACCCGCCGAAGAACGAGGGCCGCGACTACACGGTGGTTACTGGAAGAGAGCGCGCAGAGTCTCTGCTCAAAAGCTTTTTCGGTCAAGACGGATGGGTTGATTTAGAAACAGGTCTTGCAGAGGGCATCGAAGACTTGGATTAGCTTTCCATTTGGCTACTGTCCCCCAACAGTGTATAAATGACACAAACGTCCTTGGACTGCAATTTGAGTAACAGACTATTTGTTTAATCTTTAACGTATGTTATTTCACCTAATTTCCCGTGGAGACTACCTTGATTAAGATATCTGCAGGTACAGCATCGAGCGCCATATACGTAACGGGTCGGGTAAATAGAATTGATGATTACACCTGAAGAGCCACCATCGCCATTACAACCAAGTAGAAACGATGCCTCCTTTTGATTTAAGGTGTCTTGTTGGTCGTATTTGTGTGATGTTGGAAGTTATCTCTTCAACCGACGACGCGAACCGTTTAAGTTTTTATTGTAAGGTTTTCGTTTGCACTTTCGGGGTTTTAGTTGTATCGCTTACTTACTTCTTTTTCTTCGTTTTTTCGTCGTTCGTAATGTTTATTTCTCGTGTCTTTTCCCTTTTTTTCCCTTCTTTTTTATCCTTTTTCTCTTTCAAAGTATTTTCCACGTTTTCCCTATCCCTCCACTCGTTTAAGCCTATTAACTCGTACGTTACTAGTTGTTAACAACTACAAAGCTTTTTCTTACTTATAGACTTTTAATCAAAAGTTTCAAATAAAAGACAAAAAATGGAAAGATAGAGGGGTTGAGTGTACTTCCAGCGGCAGGGATCAAGTGAGAGAAGCGTGCCATTCGTTTATTTATGACTGGAGAATGGTAGAGGACTCTCAGAGGTTATGACTGGAGAATGGTAGAGTTACTGACAACGGTACGTACATCATTAACACGGTTCGTTTAACATTTTCTAGTCTTCCAACTTACAGTGCAGTGGCTTTTCAACCGAGATCAATGTATGGATCTTCCCGGCGACGATACATCCAACGTTGCTTATGTTGGCACCGAAGTCTGGTCACAGCCCACGGCCCGCTGTGATCCACCTTGTACCCTGGTGCTGCCGCTTAGTAAGCTGTCTTCTGGCACGACGATTTCTCCCGGTGTTATCACAACGTCGTTTGAGTACGGCAACACTGAAACCACCACGGTTGGTGGTCAGGCTGTGACAACTTTCTTCTCCACCGTGACGACCGTTTCCATCACTGTACCTGCAGTGACAATCTCATCTGGCGGCAGCATGCACTACTCTAATGTTCACGTCACCGACAAGCAGCAGGCATCCAGCGTCTTTGTGGCCCATCCAAGTGTCAGCCTCCCACCGGTGACAGTGTTCCTGCCAGACGGTAACGGCGGCATGACCGTGCGGACAGCCACGCTCGCTCCTTAGCCACAAGTTACTGCTGGCCCTAGCGGTGTAAATGATAGCGATATTCGAGTGGGTGGGAATGGCGTCGTCACATACTATACACCCATCTTCACCAGCATAACGGCAACCGGTCCAACGGTGACCACCGTTGTTTTCCGACCGATTGTGGCCACGACCACAATTGTCTGCCCAACACAAACTGCCCTCCACTTTGCCACGCCCCAGACGACGTACACGACGAGTTGCGGAAGTGGAGCTGCTTTGACCATTGCCTTTAAATGTGCATCCAAGGTTGTCACCTTCTTGGGCTCATCTAGCGGCACTCTGACCCAGGACTGTACCTATGTGGCCCCTTCGAGGACATCGACATCAGCACCAGTTATGCCAGTCATTCCCATTGGCGGCGGTGGCGATGGCGGTGTGAAGCCAACTACTACAGCTCCAATGGTCACTTACAAGTCTTGGCCGCCGGGCGTTGTTGTAACGGTGACCACGGACGTACCGAAGCCTACTAAGACCGATGGTAGCTATTTTTTACCATGTAACCTATGGTTCTTGAATGTGAGTGTAAACTTTTACCTCCTTCCCGCCCGACCCATATATTTAAAACTTGACATCTAACTCATCTCCTATCAATCTAGCTTTGTTCCGGAAACGTCAAGGGATGGAGGTGGACTCTTCCACCCGGCATATATCCTCCGTAAGCCTATACCCCTATACTCTTCCAGACGACTTCATCTAACACACAAAGGGGCCCACCGCCTTAGTTCAAACTCGACGGCACGTTAATCCTAAAAGGAACACTTCCTCCGTGGCCCAAGATCACGGTCGGACCGGACGGAGATGTGACATACCCAGACCAACCCTAACATACAAGATAAACCGGTTCAGAATTTTTTTGTTAGTAAACAGGGGTCTGTCGGATTTAAATGTTCCCCACAAAACGTAGGGTACATTCTAAACTGATTTATTTAAATCGGTTTAGAAATAAAAGTAGTATAACATATCGTACGAGTATGTACTTAACGGGAAACTAAAGATAACATCGACGCGTAACTGTCTTTTAATTAAATATATCGTACGACGAAAACTTATTAAGAAAAAGTTTTTTTTATTTACTTAAAGTAGTGAAAAAAAGTAAGGATACGACGACGTATAAAAGTACGACCCCCGTCTTAAATATATTAAAAAATAAAAAAAAATAAAAAACGATAATAAGTGTTAAAAAAGAATATAAGAAAAATTAATATATACACTTTTAATATATAAGATAAACCGAATAAGAATTTTTTTATTAATAAATAAAGGTTTGTCGGATTTAAATGTTCTTTATAAAATGGGGGGTCTATTCTAATCTAATTTAATTAAATCGAATAAGAAATACATCGACGACGAGACGTCGTACGAGGATATAGTCGACGGGAAAATAAAGAAAACAACGACGTAACACTATTTATTAATTAATTTTATCGTACGATAAGTTATTATTAAGTAATAACGGATTATAATTTATAAAGGTTAAGGTTAAAAAGTAAAGTGGACGACGACGTCGTTATTATAATAAAATAACGATAAAAATATATTAAATAATAATAATATTAATAAAACGAACGAGATAAAAACCGTACGGTGTAAAAGAAAAGGATAAAAGATATTTAAAATAGTAAGAAAGAAAAGTAAGGGTAGTTAGTTAGGGTTAAGTTTAGTTAGGGTTAGTTAGGG